>NC_087189.1:1982500-2015000 GCF_035594125.1 Scylla paramamosain
TTTTCGTTTCTTTTTTTTCATTTATCTATCTATCCATTCATTCATTCATTCTTCTTTTCAACACGTTCATCCTTATCTCTCTCTCTCTCTCTCTCTCTCTCTCTCTCTCTCTCTCTCTCTCTCTCTCTCTCTCTCTCTCTCTCTCTCTCTCTCTCTCTCTCTCTCTCTCTCTCTCTCTCTCTCTCTCTCTCTCTCTCTCTCTCTCTCTGTTCCATTTCCTTCATTTTCTCTTTTTTCTCTTAATCTTTCTTTCTCTTTCCTTTCTCCTGTTTTTATTTTTTGTACATGTTCTCGTTTTTTCATGTTTTCCTTCTTTTCCCATTACTTCTCTTTCCCTTTTCCCTGTACCTCTGTTTATTTCATCTATGCATCCTTCCGTTCTTGTCTCCTTATCTGTCTTTTCTACCTTCTAAGCTTTTTTCCCTTTCTTGTCCTCTTCTATGCAATATCTCTACCTTATCCTTCCTCTTACTCTCCCCCTCTCTTTCTCTCTCTTGTCTTTTTCTATCAGTTTTATTCAGCTTCTAAGTCTTCCTCTTCTTCGCATTCCTTTTATCTCATCCATTCATGCTTTCTTTTGCGGCTCACTCTTCTCCACTTCTCAGTATCTTAGTTTCCTAGCATTGAGTTAGGTTAGGGGACGTTCGGTTAGGTTAGGTTAGGTTAGGGGACGTTCGGTTAGGTTAGGTTAGGTTACGAGACGTTCTGCATTTCTAGAGTCATTGCTTTTCAGGATGGCGTAGTGTGGACGCGTGGAGGCACAGTGGTATGTTATAAGGGTGAAAATTGAGAGTTCCTTGCTTTATGGGACGTCAAAGGCTGGCCTGTGTGTGTAGAGGGATAGTTGTTTCTCCCGGGGACATGGACTGGCTTAGTGAAGATGCGTGGAAGTTCAATGTTACGTATTAAGCCTGAGAATTAAGTGTATTTTGTAGTACTTCAGGTGCTGGCTCGTGTGCGTAGAGGGTTAGGTGTTTTTGTGCATGGGAGGGTCTGGCGTGGGTGCGTGGCTGCTGAGTTGTACGTCTAGAAGGTCAGAATGAAGTGTACTCCGTGTTGTATGTGTATGTGGAGGCTTAGCTCTTCCTGTGAGGGCTTGGGAAGGCCTGGCGTGGCTGCGCGGCGGCTTACTGCTACGGCTTACAGGTTGGTATTAAGGTGTCCGGCCAGCAGGAGGCGTGGAATTATCAGCAGATCAAATGAATGCCGTAAGAGTCAGGGTTGTAATTGCTGAGACGCGAGATGAGTTCCTTGCATGCATAATGCTGCGCGCCGCATCTGGGCTAGCGGGGCCCGGGGCTACCTCCGCGCAGACACGACCACGGATGTGTGTGTGTGCGTGTACGGTCAGGAGAGAGAAACAGAGAGAGGGGGAGAGAGGGAGAGGGTATGGAGCGCACCGTACACCGTATGTCGCGGTACGTGCGGTGAAATGTGGCCAATAAACGTACCACACTCACCGCATCTTACGTTTCCGCTTTTTTGAATTTCTAACGGAGAGGTTACGTCCAGTTAAATATGTAATTTCTCGTATATTAGCGGCAGGAGCCCCGCCCTTGGACGCCCCACGGGGAGGAGGCGCCTGTCGTGGCCTGTCTCGCGTGAGGACCTTCCAGCACGACGGGTCCTCCTTGCAGTCCTAAGTGGATCGCGGCCAGACATCCATCATTCCACGCTCCGTACTTTGAGAAATGCATGCGGGTAATGGTCACTGCTATTGTTTTTCTTAGCTGGGAGAGTGGGCGAGAGGGAGCGAGCCGGGGGGAGGAGCCTGTTGCTTCGCGTTGCCTCGGTCTGGCGGTTCGCTTCGGGTCCCGTGCATGCGAGAGACGTGTTTTTGTTGTAGGGAGGAGTGCGGGGTTTCCAAACTGTTATAGCAACTTACGCGGCGGTGGTCTTCTGGCTACTGAACCCGGGGCGGGGCGGGGAGGTGCGAGGCAGGGTCGGGGCGGGAGCAGACGGGGCTGGACGGAGGCTGGACACGGCGAATTGGGGCTTGGGGCGATGCACAGAGACTAAAGGTAGTGTTTTTTGCTTATTTTCACTTATTTTCGCTATATCTTAATCATAGTGGGGGTAAATGTATTGGGTATGGCCTCGGTATAGCTGTTACCTGCGGGACGAGCTGCGGTGTGGCCAGGTAGATAGCAACAGCGACAGACAGACAGACAGACAGACAGACAGGAGTGGTGTAGATTTGCTAGGTGAAGATGAGATGCTCTGAGTGTAAAAAAGTAGAAAGTTGATGATGATAGCATGGGAACAGCAGGTGTGTGTGTGTGTGTGTGTGTGTGTGTGTGTGTGTGTGTGTGTGTGTGTGTGTGTGTGTGTGTGTGTGTGTGTGTGTGTGTGTGTGTGTGTGTGTACGTACTTGCTTATTTGTTGATCTATTTTTTTTTCCGTTTTTCTTGTTTTAACTGGACTCTCTCTCTCTCTCTCTCTCTCTCTCTCTCTCTCTCTCTCTCTCTCTCTCTCTCTCTCTCTCTCTCTCTCTCTCTCTCTCTCTCTCTCTCTCTCTCTCTCTGTTCTCTTCTTTTCCTCCTGTATTTGGTTTATGAGAGAGAGAGAGAGAGAGAGAGAGAGAGAGAGAGAGAGAGAGAGAGAGAGAGAGAGAGAGAACCAGAGACAAGACACAAGAGAGAAAAAAAAAAAGAAAAAGCAACTCTCAGCCCACAAATTCAAGATGTTTTTCCCTAAATAATAATAACATGACTGCACCGTCACTCCACTTTATAGAACTAGTCATTTCCGAGAACTGCGCAGGTCACAACAACACCCGAAGCAGCGGCGAGGCAGGTAAGGGGGCAGGTGAGGCGGCGGGTGGGCAGGGGGAAGGAGGGAGGGAGGGAGGGAGGGAGGGCGTTCGTGGCCTGGATGTTGAGGCGAATATACCAACTCATCCCGCTAGTATGTACAGCCTTTACTCTCTATTCAAGGGGATATGAGGGTTGGTGTGAAGTCTCCCTGATGCTTATACCCTCTCCTGATCCCTCGGTGGTGATGGTTTGGTGGTAAATGTGGTAGGTCTAAGATATCGTAGAAAATAAGGGAAGCTGCCGGAAGCCATCAGATCAACACGTGGCGGTTTGTGTTTAAAGGGTGGCAGCTTGTTTCTGTCTAAGCTGTGGCCTGCTGGTTCTGTTTGCGTGTGTGTATTGGTGGTGATTGTACTAGTGATGTTAGTAGTGGTGTCTTCCTTAGTGGTGATGGTTAAAAAGACGATAATTACAGTGAAAATGGTGATTACAGCCCCCGTGGTGATGACAATGGGGTAGCCAGCGACAGGGGACACCAGGCACGCTACAAAACACCCATTACAGACACACTCGTCTTGTTTTATTGCTTAGACTCTCATCCGTCTACCTCCCGCCGCATATTCATTCCCACGCCCTCTGGCACCGCGAACGCTCACCTTCCCTTAACCTGCAGAGACGTTAACTCAAGAACAACTGGTGACTTAGAGCTGGTTTGTCAGTCTAAGATAGCAGTAGACGGTAATTAGGAAGCGAAGGGCCATCATCGCCTTGTTAGC
Source organism: Scylla paramamosain (assembly GCF_035594125.1). Lineage (NCBI taxonomy): Eukaryota > Metazoa > Arthropoda > Malacostraca > Decapoda > Portunidae > Scylla > Scylla paramamosain. The sequence continues at coordinate 1,986,033 of NC_087189.1, forward strand.
AGGGGGGAGTGGAGGAGAGCAATAGGGAGTATAGTGCTGGGGAGCGATTCTATGTATGAAGAGTAATGTGCTTTTCATTGTTGTGGCGGGGAATGAGTGCGTGTGTGGCGGAGGTAATGTTAGTGGTTGGGGTAATTAGAGGTGGTTAGTGGTCGAGGTGGCGTCTGCGGTGTGATTATCGACGCGGGGGTGCTGCTTCTGGTGCTGGGGTTGAATGTTGAGTGCTAACTGGTCCAGGTGTGCAGGCGGGGCAGGTGAAGGTAATAATTGCTCTTGTATTTGTGAGGGCTGAGGACTTGTCACCTGTAATATAATGTACCTGGTGAATTAAGCGTGTCAGGTGTAACAGGTGTGACTGGTAACGATAATTATTGCACGAGAGTTGATATCTGCATTGTCACCTGTAATATACCTGGTGAATTAAGCGTCTCAGGTGAAACAGGTGAGGTACAGGTCAGGCAGGTAAAAATAATTATCACACCTGTTCTTGTAAAAACCGATAATTGATACATACATTGTCACCTGTACAGTACCTGATGAATTAAGTGTCCCAGGTGAAACAGGTGACGTAAGGAAAGGTGTGCTCCTACCTGTGTGTGGTGAGGGTTCATTGTCGTGCTGTGACAGAGTAATGCAGGTTCAGATTAGAGGTGTGGGTTTCAAGGGATGGCTGTCTGGCTGGCTGGCTGAGGTGGGAAGGAAAAGTAGGAAAAGTGTTAAGTTTCAGGCCAGACAAGAAGGAAAAAGCGCCAGGTTGTGTTGTTGTCGTGTTTGTTGTTGGTGGTGTTGTAGTTGTTGGTGGTGGTGTGGTGGTAGAGGTGGTGGTGGTGGTGGTGGTGGTGCTTATCATCATCTTATCATTGTTATTATTATTATTATTATTATTATTAGTAGTAGTAGTAGTAGTAGTAGTAGTAGTAGTAGTAGTAGTAGTAGTAGTACTACTACTACTACTACTACTACTACTACTACTACTACTACTACTACTACTACTACTACTACTACTACTACTACTACTACTACTACCTCCACCCCATGTTTATTGATGTGTCAATTAGGGGCTCCATTACTTGGAGGTCATTAGCCCCAGCTCCCGCTAATGACTGTGGCATCCAACCATATCTAATACTCTATAATATACACATACTACTACTACTACTATTACTACTATTACTACTACTAGTATTCCTGCTCTTCCTACTCCTTTTCCTCCTTCACCTCTCGTCTTCTCTCGTCTCCTCTCTCCTCACCTCTCCTCTCCTCTCCTCTTCTCTCCTTTCCTCTCCTCTCCTCTCCTCTCCTCTCCTCTCCTCTCCTCTCCTCTCCTCTCCTCACATCTCACCTTCTTACCTCTCCTCTCTTCCCACACCACACCCCCCCTGCATCCTTCCCTTCACTTTTCCAATTAAATCAATCGACACGCGAAGGAACAGCTGTTGAGGGAATCTGGACTTGCCTGCAGGACTCCCTCTAGGACTCTCTCTGTCAGGAAGTCATCAGTCTTGTCAGGATCCCTTATTTCGGGGCCCCAAGTCTTGATCTGCTGACGGGATAGAGTTGTCAGGCAGGCGGCCCTTGTGTTCGGGTCCCTATGCTTGTGTTTTTCTCCTTGTCCATCCTGAAGGCACCGAGAGAGTTAGATCGTATTGAACTCTCTCTTTCTCACACCAAGATTGTTTTCCAAGCCCACAGAGATGGTACGCCGGGTTCTCAAGAGTGTTTCTCCTCTTGATAATGTAGAAATGTTGTTAATCTGTCACTTAAACCATAAAAAAAACATCCTTAAAAATCTATTCCACTTTAACTCGACTATTTCTCAAGGCCACGTAGATAATTAGACGGGTTCTTAAGAGTGTTTCTTCTGTTGATAATGTAGAAGTCATGTTAATCTGTCATTAGAACTGTAAAAACCACTCTTAAGACCACTCTTTAAATTTTGGCTTTTTCTTTACTTAATTAATGTTTCTGTTTTGTTTTTCCTTATATTACCTTGCCTTCCGTTACCTTACCTTTGCTGACTCCTATGTAACTTTTGTTGGTTTCTTAATTAATGGTCGTAACTTAATCTTAATGTACCGTACGTAACCATACCTTACCTAACCATACCTGTGCTTCCAACTTTACTAAAATTCTTCTTAACCTTTCCTTACTTTATCATCACTTCCCTAAACTTGCCTCGTTATGTCACCTCATTTCACCTGACCTAACCTCACAAAACTTCACCTCGTCTAACCTAACCTAACACAAAACCAAAGCAAATCCAACTTCCTCACCTCATTTCATCTAACCTAGCCTCACAAAACCTCACCTCGTCTAACCTAACCTAACCTCACAAAACCAAAACAATCTCACCTCATTTAACCAAACTAACCTCACAAAGCGTCACCTAATCTCACCTAACCTCACTTAACCTAACCTCACAAAATGTCACCTAACCTAACCTAACCTAACCTAACCTAACCTAACCTAACCTCACGAAACCAAAGCAAACTCAACCTCACCTAACCTCACCTTACAAAACCAACATAAAGTCAGCCTCACGTGACTTAACACAAATAGTTTTCCTTGCTGGTGCCAAGAAATGAAGCAACATTACTTGGAAATCATTACACACACACACACACACACACACACACACACACACACACACACATGCTGCAATCGCGTGACAAGTGTGAAGTGCGTCTCAAGGCTAAATCAGACAGCATAACCAGGACAAGACAAGACAAGACCGGCCGTTCACAGCAATATTTACGAAAGCTTGGCGTATAAGCTTGAGTCTGGATATTAGCCTGCGTATTACTAACAGGGATTAAGTTCGTAAAGGTGAATTTGTGTGATGCTTCAGGTAGGGATTAGCACCAATGAGGCCTCAGGTGTGACGGGCAGGTGTAATGATCGTGAGACTTCAGGTGTGGTTGGGATGGGGGAGGGGGGGGAGGGACAGGTAGCGTGTGGTTATGTAGCGTGCGGTAGATCGAGTTGGGAGGGTAGGGAGTTTTGGTTGGGGGGGGAGGGTGGAGGGGGGAACGGTTTGGGGCGATGGTGTATTGTGAGTGTAGGGGTGAAGTGGTAGTCGTAGTAGTAGCAGTACTTGTAGTAGCCTGGGGTGCCGTGTGGGGTGCAGGGGAGATAATGAAAGGGTGATTACGTTGTGAAGACGCAGTATAGCATTGTTTTGGGGAGTTTAGGGGAGATGAAGCATACGTGTACTGGGGAGGATAAAGGAGCTATAGAGATGGAAATAACAGGAATGGGAGTGGGAAATGGGAATACGTGGGAGTGGAGGAATGGGACTTTGTAACTAGAATTAATGGGGAGTAGAAGTAACAACAATAGAAGGAGGAGGAAGACTAGGAAGGGAAGGTGGGTTCGGTTATTTTAAGTGCAGGAGGAGGGGCAGTCGGGGGTGTCCTGGTGGTGGGGTGGGGTGTAGTGGGGGTGTGTTGGGGGCAGGAGGGGCGCGGCTGCCTTCGTGATGCAGTCTTCGTGAAGTAATTCTGTCCTCGACACAACAGCGGGGTAGAATTGGCATTTTCACCTGAGATTAATTGTGATGGAACGCGACTACAGGTGTCACGGAAGCAGCTGGAGGAGGAGGAGGAGGAGGAGGAAGGCAATGTAAAGGAATGAAGCTTACTTAATTTATCGATTTTTCTTTTTTAAGTGTTTGATTGAGATTGATTGTTGTTGTTGTTGTTGTTGTTGTTGTTGTTGTTGTTGTTCTTACTTTACTTATTGTTTATTTTTTAAGAAGTGATTGAGATTGCTTCTTCTTCTACTTCTTTTTCTTTTTCTTTTTCTCCTCCTCCTCCTCCTCCTCCTCCTCCTCCTCCTCCTCCTCCTCCTCCTCCTCCTCCTCCTCCTCCTCCTGAGTTACCTGAGGAACCAATAGACAGGTGAACAACAAGAGTCGTAACTTCGCCTCACTTTGTCTTGTCCAGTCACTCCTGTCGGGAAAGAAATTACCCTTGTGTGTGTGTGTGTGTGTGTGTGTGTGTGTGTAGGAGTCTACTAAATATTGTTCCGTTTTCTTTCTCCGCATTTTCCCTCAAACACAACACCGTGTCACTAATGAGGTTACTTCCTGTGTCTGCAAAGGCGAGGTTTGGGGGAGGAGGTGTTGAGGAGGTGTTGTGGGGGGTAGAGGGGTGGGGGGGAGCTGTTAGACATGCTTGGTGGCCACTAACACTCCGGATATTTTGCACGTCATACACGGTAACTGTCTGAGAGTTTGTGTTACCCTCCCCTCTCCCCGCTCTCCCCACTCCCTCTCTCCCCAACACCCCCCCAGATATACTACCTCATCCCCCTCCTTCCCCAGTCTCTCTCCCCCTTCCGAAGACTGCACGATGACCTGTGTGTGTGTGTGTGTGTGTGTGTGTAACGGCCTTGTAACACGTTGTTCTGTAATTTGCTGTTGTTTCTAAATTGGTTCGCTCGTTACAAAAGAAAAAGATAAAGTTAACTCTGTACATAAAATATAAATGTATACATAAAGCTAAGTAAATAAAAAAAAAATTAGCTAAATAGAGTCACTGTAAAGAAAAAGTTAAGAAGTTGAACTATAAAGAAACACAAACATAATATCTATCTATATTTATGCTTGAATGTATATATTTATCTATCTGTTTATTTATCTATCTATATATCTGCCGATCCATCCATCCACCCATCCATCCATTCATCCACAAATCCATCCACCCACCAATCCACCAGTCCATCCATCTACCCTAAACATTGAGTAGCGAGGCAGCAAGCAGATGTAAACAACAGGAGCCATTCACACGCCCCTTATAAGCTTCTATCGGCTTGTGTTGTGTGTCAGCGCTGCATATGTCCTGAATTAATTGAACCTCTTTCATTAAAACCTGTATTTGATCTGAGGAATGTTGTTACTCATTGTTAGCGTCAGCACTTTTCGAGAAGAGAGAGAGAGAGAGGCGGAGAGAGATAGGAGGGGGTGGAGCGGAGGAACTAGGAAGAAAAAGTGAGGTTAAAGAGAAAAGAACACGTGGAAAATTTAAAGTAATGAGATAAATTAGGGCATTCAGGGAACATGGGAAGGGAAAAGGAAAAGAAAGGAAGGAAAGAACAGAAAGGAAAGGAAGAAGGAAGGAAGGAAGGAAAGGGAAGCTAAGTTAAGTGCACTCATGATATCTTGCTATGCTTGTTTGTTGTTTGTTTGTTAGTCAGGTAAGCTTGTTAAGGAGGAAAAAATGAAAGATTCCTCGCTAAGTCTCACCTTTTGTTTGTTTGTACGTTAAAGTAAAGCAAGGTAAGATTAGTTAAGGTTAGGTAAGGCAAGATTAAGGTTAGGTAAGGTAAGGTTAGGTTTGGTTATGTAAGGTTAGGTTAGGTTAGGTTGGTAAGGTAAGGTTAGGCAAGGTAAGGAAAGGTGATGTTTTGTTAGGACGGCAAAAAAAAAAAAAATAATAATAATAATAATATTCCAGTTAAATTTTTCGCTGTGTTTGTTGTTTGTTTGTTAAGGAAAGGTAAAGCAAAATAAAGTAAAGTAAGATAAGCTAAGATAAGGTAAGGCAAGGAAAGGTGATGTTTTGATACGAAGGCAAAAAAGATTAAGATTCCAACAAAATCTTGGGCAGTGTTTGTTGGTCGCGCCGTGCTGGGCGAGGCGACGCTCCCCGCTTGTTGGTTCACTGCGCCGTGTTGGAGTGGCGAGCCTGGCCTGCGTGATACATACTACAATAATTCAATGATTATGAAACAGCCTCGTGTAGTGCGGCCCGCCAGACCCGACGAGGACTCCTAAAAAGTTCCCTCTTTAATTAAGTGTAAACAGGAGGCATCGCGAGCCGGGCAAACAGGCCATATGTACAGACAATGCTTGGAATTTATGTGTTGTGTGTTTTACTCAAACAACACGTCTTGATTTTGTGAATGAATGCCGGTGCAATATTGACGGGGGGAGGAGGAGGAGGAAGAGGAGGAGGCACGAACACCGGGAGGAAGGGCAAGTAAGGCTGGTGTTCTTAGGCACTTCACATTCTCACAAATATGATTTTCAAAGACCGATTTTCAAAGACCACTGAGACGATTACTTAACTTTTCAGTGTGTTCCTCCCTCGGTACCGAAGCCTCGCCGCGCCACCGCCGGAATCCAATAAGACACAGGTGATAGGCGCACACATCCATCGCGGCTTGTTAAAACTTGAGCTCAGACTGCGAAACGTTTAGAAATACGGACGCGCGGGAGGAGACGGGCTAGTGTGGCATAACAGTGCCTGTGTATTGACGGCTCTTTGCTTTTAGAGACCGAAAAGGTGCATTATTTAGCGCCAGATCGATGCCGTGCGTGTTGACCAGGGCGTCGACAAACACGGGGCCTCGCGTGACAGATTCTTTGGAGTTTATATTAGTGCAACATGCTACATATTTTCCGTGAGCATACATTACGACGCTCAGACCAGCTCGCCAGGCCCTCCTCCTCCTCCTCTTCCTCCTCCCCCAGCTGGACGAGGCCGCGGCTACTACCTCGTAAACATACTACGTTCAATAACCCTCTTTTGGGGAGGACGACGACGACGACGAGGAGGAGGAGGAGGAGGAGGAGGAGGAGGAGGAGGTGGAGGAGGAGGAGGAGGTGGAGGAGGAGGAGGAGGAGGAGGAGGAGGGGAATTCTGCAGACGTAACGAGTGACTTGATTTATGAAAAAGTAATTGTTTAGGTAAGTTAAGATACGTTACTGCCTATCTTCCTCTTCCTCCTCCTCTTCTTGCAGGTGAAGTAAGTAAAGGAGGAGGAGGAGGAGGAGGAGGAGCATTCCTGAAGGCGACACGAGCGACTTAATTTGTGAAAAAAGTAATTGTTTAGACTTTCGTTATGCCAAGGACATTTTATTACCTCTCCTCCTCCTCCTCCTCCTCCTCCTCCTCCTCCTCCTCCTCCTCCTCCTCCTCCTCCTCCTCCTCCTCCTCAGATTATGCCCTTCTCGAGAGGAATGCTTGCCCTCTGTTGCTTTTGCTTGTGTGTGTGTGTGTGTGTGTGTGTGTGTGTGTGTGTGTGTGTGTGTGTGTGTGTGTGTGTGTGTGTGTGTGTAGTGGAGGACGTTATGAAGGGAGAGTGAGTTGGGGGAAGAGTGGGGAGAGTGGGTGGGGGAGAGTATTGGTCCGTGTGCGTGTTCTCACCTCACTTGTCCTGCGGGAGTGTACCTACAAGCCTGCTGAAGACTTTTTTTTTCTTTTTTCTTTTTCCTTTTTTTTCTTGCTTTTATTTTTACTTTTACAAATGATGAATGCAACTAATATTTTCTCTCTCTCTCTCTCTCTCTCTCTCTCTCTCTCTCTCTGTCTGTGTGTCTTTGCTTGTGTGTAGTGTGTGTGTGTGTGTGTGTGTGTGTGTGTGTGTGTGTGTGTGTGTGTGTGTGTGTGTGTGTGTGTGTGTGTGTGTGTGTGTGTGTGTGTGTCTTTCTCAATCTATTTTTCACACTTTTTTGCCTGTTTTTCTTTTTTACTCTCAAGAATGATGGATACAACAAACACACACTCTCTCTCTCTCTCTCTCTCTCTCTCTCTCTCTCTCTCTCTCTCTCTCTCTCTCTCTCTCTCTCTCTCTCTCTCTCTCTCTCTCTCTCTCTCTCTCTCTCTCTCTCTCTCTCTCTCTCTCTCTCTCTCTCTGTCTCGGCACGTCGGGGTCGCTTCCAGGTCAAACTTCTGTCAACAATAAGAGAGACAAAAGGCGGCGTCACTCCGGCACTCAGGGAGAGGCGGGGAGAGACAGGGAAAGGCGGGGAGAGACAGGGAGAGGCAGGGAGAGGCGGGGAGAAGAGACAGGGAAAGGTGGGGAGAGACAGCGAGAGGCGGGGACAGGCGGGGAGAAGCGGGGAGAGGCAGGGAGAGACAAGGAGAGGGAGGAAAATCTAACCAACACCCCTACCTCACACACTCTTCCCTTCCTCCTCCTCCTCCTCCTCCTCAAGTCATTCACAGGTATTTGCATCAGGTATCGGAAGGTAGTGGTGGTGGTGGTACTGTACTACATACTTGGCCCTCGTACAGAAATTCTCTCCCCCTAAATCATCTCACCTGTGCTTACCTGCGTGTGAATGTGTCCCCTGTCTTCGTTTTCTATTTCGTTGACTTCCTCTGTGTAGTGTTCGTATGTATGTTTATTGAGATGTTGTTAGTTGCTTGTATATCTTTGTTTATGATTATTATTTTTTTTTTATTTTGTGTTTTTTTTTATTCGTATTTGTTTTTATAGATGTTTTGAGATTGTATGTGTTAGTGGGTGAAATATTGTACCTGTGACTTATTTTTATTTATTTTTTTATTCATTTATTTATTTTTTTGTAATGTTATGTTCGTTTAGTCTTTATTGGTTTTCGTATTTCTTTCTTTCTTTATTTATTTATTGGTCTTACTTTCTTACAATTATTGAAAGCATAGAATTTAAACCTAATCTTTTTGTCTATATATAGTATCTTATTAAATGAAGCTTTTATAGTTATTTATGTCCCCGTATCTCCATTATTATTATTATTATTATTATTATCTTTTCAGGTGTGTATGCTCTGATGGAAGTAGTGAACGTACAGGTAAGGAAAGGGTCCTGTATACACCTTGTTTAATTCTCTCTCTCTCTCTCTCTCTCTCTCTCTCTCTCTCTCTCTCTCTCTCTCTCTCTCTCTCTCTCTCTCCTTCCTTTCTTTTTTCCTTTATTTCTTTTCATTTTTTCTTTCTTAGATACAAATTTCTTTCTTTTCTTTCATTTTTTCTTTTCTTGGATCCAATTTTTCATTCTTTTTTTTCTTTCTTTCTTGGATACTAACTCCTTTCTCTCTGTTTTTCTTCCTTACTTCCTTTCTTTCATTGATGCTAATTTGCTTAAGAAGGAGAGGAAGACAAACCGCAATCTTTACTTCATTCCTCGAGCGACGCCATCTCCACAGCAGTATGCAAAACAGGAAAGGGTTAAGTTAAATAAGCACTTTTTGCCTTCGCTCTGAGACTCACACGGAAAAATAACAAAACAAAAGAAAAAAAAACATCAGTGTCTTTACGAACGAAATACTGTGATCACGTAAATGAAACTACAATGAACTTTGACCTTTTCCTTTCTTTTTATTCATTTTTTTACAAGTCATAGGTTAATTTCAATCGGTTTGCAGACTAAGAAGAAATGTGGAAATTGGGATGCTTGAGAGAGAGAGAGAGAGAGAGAGAGAGAGAGAGAGAGAGAGAGAGAGAGAGAGAGAGAGAGAGAGAGAGAGAGAGAGAGAGAGAGAGAGGGGGTAGAAAAAAAATCATTACTACTTATTATCGTGATTACCAAAGTGTTGTCATTTGTTGAGCGAAGAATTATGAACGATTGCGATTTATGACGTGGGTTGTTTGGCTTTTATCTCTGTTTCACTTTGTTTCGATTTTTTTTTTTTTTTTTTTTTTTTCCCCTCTCCGGGGCGTTGACCTCCTTGGCACAGATTAGTTCCTGTTTGCTGATTGGTGGAAATGCTTGCCTGTAGTTGACTGGAACTGGGAAGCGAGGTCAGTCAGTCAGTCAGTCAGTCAGTCAGTCAGTCAGTCAGTCAGTCAGTTAGACAGTTACTCAGTAAGTCAGTTCATTGGTTAGTCAAGTAGTTAGTCAGTTAATAAGTCATGTCAATTGCTAGTTGACTGGCAGTTTGTTAGCCAGTCAGTTCAGTAAGTCAGCTGTGGTCAGTCGAGAAGCGAGTCAGTTAGCTAATCATATCACTGAGTAGTTGTAAGTCAGTCAGTGAGTCAGTGAGTCAGTCACAGATTTAACCAGTCGATCAGTCATTAAGTCCTTCAGTCAAGTATGAGATGAACCAGCAAGTCAGTCAGTAGGTCAGTCAATCAGCCAATCAGTCAGTCACTTCGCCAATCACCACGCTTCACCACCGACTCACCACATCCTTGATTATATCCAAGAGAGAGAGAGAGAGAGAGAAACGAGACATCCCTTTATTGCAATCGCGCGGGGAAGCTAGAGAGAGAGAAGCGGCAGTGAGGGCAGCGGAGAGTCACAGACACAGTACAGGCAGTGAAGACGCCAGCAGTGCCTCGTCCCTCCCCGCGTTTCCGTTAGCACCATGCGATCTTCTTGGGCACAATGGGCATCGTTCCCTGACTCTTTGTTTATTCACACCCATTAGAGGAGGAAAGAGTTCGCGAGGTCCTGTCATAGCCTCACCCTCGCCCCGTAACGCCCTCACGCCGCCAGCACACGACACACACGCCCTCTACGCCCGCTCCTGTGTGGCTGAGGCTCTCGGAAGGGCGGCGGTGTGGCTGTGAGGAAGCATTCGCGAAATATTGTGATCCGCTGGGTTGTGGGCTACCCTTTTTGTGTGTGTTATTTACCGAGGGCGCGCGGGTTTCCTCAAGTCTGGAATCCGTGCGCTGATTGGCTGGCAGTGTTTAGAGGCGAGATTGCCAGCGACCGCCACTGTATACATGCAGATGGGATGCATATCTGGGCCTTACTTACCCCACAGCGCTCGCTATTACCCTCTAGTTCACCTTGGGCACATTTTCCCTTGTAATTACCATCGGTCCGTCACCCTTACGTGCCTATGGAAAGTACAACACGTGATGGTGATGTCCCGGAGTGTACATTGGCGTGTTTTTTGCCCTGTGTAATTGCTCGGCGCAACATCTCAGGCTAAACACAACGCAGCTCAGGTTAAACACCAAAGACGTTGAATAAGACAAAGGGCGACTGAACGACAGGGAGGCGCAGAGGAGGCGGCACCCAGGTAACTCACACAGCGCGCCTTCCTCCGCGGCAGCCTCCAGCCCTCCCCGCGCCGCGCCACCCAACCAAGACGGGCGTTCGCGGGGAAAAAGAGTGCACGGGAGGGATGCGCTGGAGGATTGTGGGAAGTGAGATAGGTGTGTTAGGGCGGCCTGCATACCATTGTAGGATTCCCGCAGGAGTATGCAGAAGGAGCTCCCGCCGCGCCTGTGGGATGAGCGGGGCTGCGAGAGGGCGTCCGGTCGTCATGCAGGGCTGTTTAAGTCCCGCACGGATGGCGAAGCAGATGTCTGTAGTAAAAACATTATCAGATTGCTCCTCCTCCTCCTCCTCCTCCTCCTCCTCCTCCTCCTCCTCCTCCTCCTCCTCCTCCTCCTCCTCCTCCTCCTCCTCCTCAGAGCCGGGATTCTAGTCTTCCTCCTCCTCCTCTGTCTAATATCCGTCAACAAGGGCAGAAGTGACGCGCTTCCTCAGTTTTTAGTTCCCTTTTAGCGTGACAGTAAATATAAACCCATTAGAATGTTTTTTTTCTCTCTCTCTCTTTCTCTCTTGTGCATGGCCTCGGAGACTGTGCGTTTGTTTGTGTGTGTGTGTCGGGAAGCTCTCACGCCCCAGACTCACCCTCCCGACACACCGAAGCGCCTCCGTGACCGACATCCCCCGTCACCCCCCGGCATCCCGACAGCCAGGCAGGAACACGATGACTGCTATAGATAATTGTGTAATTGTTCCGACATTATCACTCGGACACCACACTCACTCGGCCGCTTCCTCCCCGGGTTCCTGTTGAAGAGAGAGAGAGGGAGTGGGAGAAGGAGTGGGAGAGTCAGGGAGGGAATAAATGGCGGTAAAAAAGCCTTTGTGGAATTAAGTGTCATTGAGAAAAACCTCGCTATGTTAAGATGGGTAAAGGTTACAGCGCCACAAATCTTAATACAGGAGGAATGTGTGCTTGGATATGTGTGCGTGTTATGTATCCTGTTTGTAGAGTGACGGTGTTTGGAAGTGTATGTGTGTGTATGTAGTGGTGTATTGGAGGGTACCACCACCACCACCACCATCATCATCATCATCATCACCACAGCCACCACAGTGTTGCGCAAACCCCAACCAATTCATGTAAACAAGAGGGGCAAAGTTTAGGCGTGACACGCGAGGTTTTTAGGGAGTGAGGCACGCATGATTCAACTGTTGTATACACACACACACACACACACACACACACACACACACACACACACACACACACACACACACACACACACACACACACACACACACACACACACACACACACACACACAAGAGCATGACGTGCAGGACGCTGGCGGGGCGAAGAAGGAGGTGCGGGTCGTCCATTGGAGGAGGAAGAGGAGGAGGAGATGCAGAAGAAGAAAGAGGAGGAGGAGGAGGAGGAGGAGGTCAAAGGGTGTAAAAAATGGAAGACCAACAACAACAAAAGCTGAAGCGGAGGAGTGGGAGAAGGAGGAGATGCAGAAAAAGAGGAAGGAGGAGGAGTAGGAAGAGCAGCTCAATGAATCAGCTTTTCTAAGACTGCCTAAGCGGACGGGCGCCCCGCAACACTCGCTGCCCCTCAGCCCCGCGGCGGCCAGATGGCGGGGCGCGGCGGCGGTGGCTGCAGGATGCCCCACTAGGGTACAGAGGGAATGAGGCTGTGAGCGGCGCGGCGAGGAGAGAGGGAGAGAGAGAGTAGTGATTTCTCCCTCCAAGGACTGGTTAGTGGCGGCGCCTCGTCCAGCATTGGGTCATGGTAGTGATCAATGGGAGTCAATAGTGTGGCGTGCCGCAGCGTTCCTCCTCCTGGGCGTGTTGCGCTGTCCCCTTGGGGCCGAGGGGTGTCACGGGGCCTGTCCTGCGTGCCTGGCCCTACCTGGCGGGGGACGCGGGGCTGGCGGGGCGGCAGGGCGGCGGGTATTCTGGCGCGGTGTCGTCATTCCCGGTGACAGGGATGAGAGGAGGCGTCTCTATTTAGAACGGTTTGCGTAGGTGTTCCCGTGCCAGACACCGTACTGTGACGAAGGGGCCGTCACGCCGCACGCCGCGCCGCCCCTGGACCACCGCCCGCCCCCCACTCCCGCCCCCCGCCGCCCCCTCCCGCCCCCCTCCGCGGGATGCACAGCTTATGCCGCCCCGCGTCTTCCTCCGTGTGCAAACCATATTTTTCTCCTCCCTCTTTTCAAAAATGTTCCCGCCATTTATAGAGAGCGGCACGCAAGACTCCGCCAGTGTTTGCTTGCGATTGCCGGGCGATCAGCTGGGCCGCCGCCCCGAGTGAGGGTTCCCTCCTGCCATATAGGGACGCGCGCCCCAAGACGTGGTCGCCAAGTAAACGTGGATGCTGATTTGCTCCCTGACACGATCCGCACAAAACCCTTGCAAGTACTCGGCGCGCGGCAGGAGGGTCGGGATATTGTTCAGAATCCCATTAGATGTGGTAACTATGTGCAGTCACACATACTCCCGCCGCAAATGCCAGATGTCACTTTCCCTGGAGTGAGCGGCCGCGTGGCTCGCCTCCTCGCTCTCCCGCCGCCCCGCCTCGCTGCCGCGGCAAGATTACACTCACAATGTAACTAACAGTGGACACCGCCGCATGATAAAGAACTACATTGTGTGCCTGTCATTTAGTGAGGCTGTGTGCGCTCACGAAACGCACACGCACACACACACACCCTGCTCATACACAAACATACATACACGCGGCGGCCACCACGCGGCCCGCCAGGGAGGGAGGGGGTCTGTCTCAAAGTTACTCGGTAGTCGGTGTTGGCTGCGGCACGGAGCGGTCCGCTGTGTTGCTCGGGAAGGCAGTGTGCGCCTGCGCGGTGGGTGTGTTGTGAAGTGTTGGCGGCGCGGTGCTCTGCTTCCCCGCCACGGCCGCTCTCTCTCTCTCTCAACAGGTGGCAAATCCCTGGAATATTGTTACCTCACACAGTCCTCAGGGAAGAGAGTTATCTGCCCAACCCGTAGTGACTTTATTAACTAGAGGCGAGCAGCGGCGACGCGTGCGTGCGAGCCGCGCGCCCCGCCGCGGTGAGGCTGTGGCGACACCAGCGAGGAGAGAGGAAGAAAAAATGTGGCTTAGAGTGTGATTAATTAGTGAACAATTGAGACCTCCCTGCACACTCCCTGTGCAGGCCCGGTGCAGGCGCTGACGCAGGGCATCCCGGGCTGCGGGGCTGGCGAGGCTCTGCAGGCGACCGTGAAGGGAGATTTGTATACAAAAAAGTGTGCAAGTGTCATTCATAACTCGTCCGAGACTCATCAGGTTACCCCGGCACCAGCGGCGGCGATGAATGAATGAGTGACCCACGGAGCTGTGAGTGACAGACTTCTACTCATTGTTAGCCGAGACTCATAGGTTACTGTACAATAGCCACTTGTAAATATTTTTCACAGAATTAATCACTAGCTGCACAAACCAGTCACCAACCCAGTCACCAGTCTCGCTGCTCAGAGCGGCACAATGTCACCAGGTTATGTAATATTTATTTCTTTATATTATTCATTTTTTTATTGTGTAGGATTGGCTCGTTTTTTGCCGCCTCGGGTCACGCCGGTCATGAGTGTTTCTTTGTGTGAGTGGGAGTGAGTGAGTGAGTGCAGCGGAATTGTTTGCCTCATTGCTCGGAAGTGAGTCACGTGGTGTGGCGGTGTACAGGAATGTCACCCTAACAGCCTTGTAACCCTTCAGTCCTCACCTCGTGTTACGCGCACATAAACTCACTCGGTGTTAGATTTCTCCTACAACAAAATTATCGCTTATCACGCACGCCTGTGATAAGGTGCAGCGCAACAAGCAGAGGCGGCTGACTGTTAGCGCTGCTGCTGTAATCTTTGATGCATCATTTATTATTTTTTTTGTTACCGCGTTTTGTCCTGTCACTGCTGTCACTGCCCTCCCCCGTGCTGTCCTGAAGGCTGACGACCTGACGTGCTCTCCGACAGGTAACGTGGAGAGCGCAAGGTGAGGGTACGACGAGGCTTCAGATCAGTGTCGGAGTGGAAATACCTGGCGGACTGGGCTAGGGAGTGAGGGAGTGGGCGTGAGGCATCGCAGGGCGGCCATGATGGTGAGGAGCAAAAAAAAGTGATGCACAATTAATTACCGTGATAAAGTTCAATCACTCGGCTAGTCCCGCGGATCGTGAGCCGCGAGAGCCACCACATCGCGACCCCCACCTCCTGCACCGCCGTCAGGATGCCGCTGTTACTCGAAGGACTTAGCGACGCGGTATCCTGCAGGGTGTAGACCGTGCAAGATGAAGGTGTCCTGCCCGTGAGGCGCCGCTGGTACGTGGACAGGCGACAAGTGTGAGCGGCGTGAAAGTGAGAACGCCGGCAGGAGTGTAAAGCAGTGTCTTGATGCCGCCCCGGTCGCCGCCGCCGCCGCACCCGTGTTAGCAATGGCGTGGATGGAGCCACGAACCACCAGGCTGATTGACGAGTTGCTCCTCCACCGCCGCCACCACAAACCCCGGCGTCGCCCTCCACTCATGATGAAGGTGAGGTGCCCGCTTGCCGCGTCGTTGTGAGGCCTGGCTGGCTTGTGTCTTGCCCACCATCAACGCTTTCTCAAACACCTCGCCGTCCTGTCGCGTTTTCCATTAGTTCTGGTGAAGGTATTAGGGGTTTGCAAGTGTTTTACTGATTCTAGTGATCGTTTAACAAATGTTCTGTGCTACCAGGAAGTTATTGGGGTTTTCAAGGGTGTTTTCTTGATTCTATTGGTAGTTTATCAAGGATTCTGCATCACTCACGGGAAAAACAGCGTGAGAACGTGACTAATCATCTCTGTGGCTTTTGAAAATGATCCTGGCGAGAGAACAAAGCGTTTCAAAATACGGAGGCGGAATTGCAGCATTATTACGAATGCACAATGTAAAGAAACGCGAGCTTGAGAGTGACGCGTGGAAAATATACGAATGATAAACTTGTACTAATTGAATAAAACTGAATGTGTCTTGGACTGAACACCTGAACTTTATGACTTAACTGACAGTGTATATAAAAAATAAATAAATAACACAAACTCAGAATAAAATACTAGATAGAAAAAAAAAATGCAAGCATAATAGTGGAATAATACACACATAGAAATTTAATAGTGTGATTGATGCATGATGTGAGAAAAAAGGAGTTAAATATTAGTGGCAGGAGTGTCGCGGCTACCGGCCCTCAGGTAACTCCTTAAGAGACCTGACTCACCTGGCTAACTTTGACTCGACAAGGCATAATTGAATTGGCCAGGTGGAGGACGAGAGCCAGGAGGAGGAGGATTTTAATATCTACTAAACAGGTGGAGGAGGAGGAGGAGGACGAAGAGGAGCTGTAAATGATTCAAGATGGAGGACGAGGAGGAATCGGAGTAGGAGGAGGAGAAAGGAGGTGATAGTAATTTTAATATCTACTAAACAGGTGGAGAACGAGGATGAGAAGGAGGAGGAGAAGGAGGACGAAGAAGACTTGTAAATGATTCAAGAAGAAGGAAGAAGAGGAGAAAGAAGGAGGCAGTATTTAATATCTACTAAACAGGAGGAGGAGGAGGAGGAAGAAGAGTTACAAATGATTCATATCAACTAACATGTCAGCTTAAATAGTAAATTATCATACGAAACCTGAATATAATGGCACCAATTTAGTATGTATAATTTTCTTTCTAAATATGGAAAACATCAATTTTTTCCCCCTCCTCCCCCGCTTCCAAATATCGCCACAGTGTATTAAATAGAAACACACGTAACTCAGTACTGTGTTGTATCATCCCGTTTTCTTTCCTCGGGCGGGAGTCTTAGATTACAGGAGTCTTTATGGATGATGTTCGTCAGTCGTTATTAATTATTCCTGTAGCGGGAGACCAAATTTTGTGCGAGACCCAATGAGTAATGAACCTTATCGATACCGCGTGAAAAATGACCCACTTGTGTTGATGCCTCGTATTATTTTGACCGACGGGACGGGATGGGATGGGGAGGGAAGGGAAGGGTTAAGGGAAGGTAGGGTACAGGAAAGGGGTGTTATTTAGGGCAGGTGTGGTGAGGTTTTTTGATAAGTGACAGTGGCCGACTTTACCTGGTTTTCTTCTTTTTTATGTTTTTATTTTTGTTATTTGTTTTGTTTGTGTTGTGTGTTGTGATTGTGTTGTGAGTATTGTGAGTGTTTTGTGAGTGTTGAGGTGGCGACTTTTAATTGACTGACTGACTACTCTTTCATTCATTCTGTAAATTACTTAGTATTTTATTAATTCTCTGATCTGAATAACTGACTGACTTACTTTTTCATTCACTCTATAAATTACTCGGCTTATTATTATTCATTCTCTGATTATCTGAATAACTAAATGAATAACTGACTGGCTCATTCTTTTATTCACTCACACTAAATCACTGTATTTCTCACTCATTTTCTGACCTGAACAACTAAGTAATTGACTGATTGATTCACTCACTCATTGAAAATATTAACCATCATCCAACTAGGTGACGTTCCTTCACTGACTGACTCGATAGATAAAAGACCGACAAAATAACTAATCCACTGACACAACTCACCGACTCATTACAAAGTTACCTGACTAATTAACTGAACACCTCACTCACTCACTCACTCACTCACTCACTACAAAGTTGACTAATTAATTGAACACCTCACTCACTCGCTCACTCACTACAAAGTTACCTGACTAATTAACTGAACACCTAACTCACTCACTCACTCACTCATTCACTCACTCACTCACTTGTAATAAAAAAAAAACACCAGATTTATCAATTCACTCACTCATTGTCTCACTAGTAAAAGAGAAAAAAATATAATTGAGTACAGCATTGATTGACTGAATAAGGAGTTGACCCACTAACTGACTGCCTGAAGGGTTGGCCAGGTGAGGACACGGGCAGGTAGAAAAGGTGACATTTGCTTATTAATTGAAGGATGAGGTAAGCACGTTTGAGTTCTTTTTCCCTGGGCGTAAGAAGTTCGTATTTATTTTTATTTTTAAGGTTATTGTTATTTTCAGGGTCGATATTGCCTTACACACACACACATACACACATACGCACACACTCACACTTTCCCAATCGTATTTTTTTTTTTTTTTTCACTACCACTCTACACTTTCAGAAAGTCTTGTATATTGTTACGTTTTCTTTTTTCTCTCTCTCCGTTTTCTATTTGAATATTAATAATTATACTTGAAAATGACACTTTAGTTCCAATTTATTGCGTATTGTTCGTGTTTCCTTTTGATTTGATTGGTTTTAACCGGCATCGTATTTTTTTTTTCCTTTTTTTTTTATCTATCTCTGTCTCTCTGTCTCTTTTTTTCTTTATCATTTTAATGCGTGTGACTTTTCATTTTCTTTTCCCTCCCCTTTTCTTGCTGGAAGCTTTATCGGGCACGGCTCAGGAGTGATGTAATTGTGAAATATATCTTCCTTTTTTTTCTTTTTTCTTTTTTTTTTTCGTTTGGTAACTTTCTTTCTTTTCTTGTCTTGAAGCGAAGCAAAAAGAAATAAGAAAGGGAATAACTCTCACGGGACATTTTTTTATTTTTTTATTTTTTTTCATTTTTGCCAAACACTATAAAAATTTCAATAAGAACGTAAAATTATAGTTTTCTGCTCTTTTTTCTTTTTCTTTCTTCTTTCGGTAAAAAAAAAAGTATTATGAATTGTTACTTTTTTCCTTACGTCTTTTTCTTTCTTATTTGACTTGTTTTCTTTGAGTGGTTGGAAAAAATGTCATGAATTTCTACTTTTCTTTCTTTTTTGTGTCTTTTCCTTTCTTTATATGCACGTCAAGTCATCGTCATCATTGGTCGTTAATTAAGAAGTGCATGGCGAGGAGAGAAGGCTAGGGTCTACTCTTCCTCCTCCTCCTCCTCCTCCTCCTCCTCCTCCTCCTCCTCCTCCTCCTCCTCCTCCTCCTCCTCCTCCTCCTCCTCCTCCTCCTCTCCGCTGTTTTGAACCTTGACTTCATTGACCACACACACACACACACACACACACACACACACACACACACACACACACACACACACACACACACACACACACACACACACACACACACACACACACACACTTTATACATCGACTTTCACGTGTGTGTGTGTGTGTGTGTGTGTGTACAGGAGGAGGTTCCCATGTCGACTTCCTTCCTTTCCTTCCCTTCCTTCCCTTTCCTTTCTTTCCTTCCCTTTCCTTTTCTCCCTTCCTTTCTCCCTCCCTCCCTTCCTCCCTTTCCTTCCTCTCCTCCATCCAGGCGAAAAGAAAAAAAATAAAAGAGAGAGAGAGGAGGGTGAAAAAGCAAGTAAAAATGGGAAACATGCAAAGTACATAAACAAGAGAGAGAGAGAGAAAGAGAAAGAGATTAAAAAAGAGAGAAAAAAAAGCGCTGAAGGGCATGGCTGACTTCAACCAGTTACGGACACCGCCCTAGACCTACCCGTCCGTGTCCGTGGAGCCTTGTTCGTAAATCTGCCCGTTTTGTACTTATAAATTTTTCACTTTTGACGTTATCATTATTCTATTAAACGTCCGTCTCTACTAATCGTCCGTAGCTCTGTCCGTGATCCCTTCGTGTCCTCACCTGTCCTTACAAACCCTCACCTGTCCTTAAAAACTCCTCAACTGTCCGTTATCATTGATCTATTGTAAGTCCTTTATTAATTATCGCCCGTGGTTGCGTCCGTGTCCGTGCCTCACCGGCCGTGGCGCTTTTCAGGAGTCGAGTCGAAGAACAAGAACAAAAAGCAAGAACCTTGATAACATTTGCATTCCTGGGTTCAGGCAACATAAGATCGCGTGATAAAACGAGGAGGAGGAGGAGGAGGAGGAGGAGGAGGTGGTGGTGGGTGGCGAAGACGGATGAGTATGGGTCGGGGGAAGAAAGAGGAGGGGGAGGAGGGAGGAGGAGGAGGGAGCCGGTACAGTCATCCCCACCACAGTAATTGTAGTACTACGCCGGCCGCCCCTCCTCCTCCTCCTCCTCCTCCTCCTCCTCCTCCTCCTCCTCCTCCTCCTCCTCCTCCTCCTCCTCCTCCTCCTGTTCCCCACTCTAGTGCAGAACGGGGAATGGTCCTGTCCGTCGTTTTCTATTCGTGGTCCTGAGCCTAATTTGCCAGCGGGTACTTGTGCCATCATCTATGTTAATAAATGTAAGATATTCATGTTAACCTTCCCTCCTGATAATAAATGTTCGGGCGGATGCTCGGGTAACCGCCCTGCTCTCCGGGGCCACAGGGCGTTCTGGTCCCACAGGCAGCCGTCGGTAAGGGTGGTTTGTCCTTCGGCGCAGGAGGGAAAATGGGCAGCGAGGGACCGCGAGTGGGGCTTACAAAGGTCTCGATGGTCTGCGCTGGGAGGAGATTGTAATTCTCGACGGGCTCAGAGGTTACGTTGTACAGTAACTCCTTGTTTCTCTTTTTGAGGCGCTGGTGTGGTGCGGGAGGGAGGCAGGGAGGCAGGGAGGGACGCCGCCGCAGGGGAGGGAAGGCAGAGGGCTTGTATAGTGACCAGCAGGGCGGAGGAGGGGCGGCTGGTAAACAAACTGTTGCTCATACTTTAAAAACACCACAAATTCCTGGGAGGAGTGAATCAGTCTTGCGGGAATACATTATTCGCCAGACAAAGCTGGTCCAGGCCAACCCACTTTTGCCTCCTACACTCCCCGTCCCCCTCCCCCCTCCCCCCATCCCGGGCGTCGCGGGAAGCAGAGGATCCTCCCCGTGATGGCATGACGCGGGATGCCGAAACGCGTTCAACTCGCCGCTCCTCCCGCGGGCGCCGCGTGAACTAGCCCGGGGAGCGGCGTGCGGCTCCCGCGCCCTCTGCAACACAACTGATGTGCAACACTTAGCTTGACGTGTCCTGTATTGCGAATGTTGCTGGGCCGCCCGTCACTGCCGCCGCCACCGCCGCCCAGCAGGTGAGGGCGGCCCGCACACACACCGCACACCGTCGCCCAGGCCGCCTCGCGTGCCGCGGCCCTGATAACGCCTGGATTTGCTCTCCACCTACTTATCGTTATTTACCGGTGGCGTGAACGGCGCTCCCGTGTTCATAATGCTCGAAATGCTTCCTGTGGCATTCCTTGAAAATCTCTGCCGTAAGAGGCCGCCATAACTCGGAGCATATTTTTTGCTCCCAACACTGTGCGAGGCCGCCGCCACCCACACGGTCGGCGCGCGCCCGCCTCGCCGCCGCGGGATCGCCCTTACGTGCCTGAGCCGCTGTGCCCCGCCAGGTGGAGGCGCCAGGGTACTAGTTACATGCAACAGCTATCGACGGCTCACGCCAGGTGCTGCGGGGCCGGGGAGGGGCGGGAGTGCCTGTGGGAGGGGCAGGAGGCGAGGCACTAATTGTGGATTTTGTCAACATGCTAACCAGGGTCGATACAGGGAAGGTGGAGCACTTCTGGCCCTACTTACAGGCTGCGGGGCGCTCGGCTGTACTTACGGCGCGCCTTCGTGAGGCAATACGGTGGCGGCGGTGCGTGAGTGGGCGCCGCTCATTAGGGTCACTTGTGGAGGGGCGGGGCTGCGAGGCATGAGATGGTGCCACTCCTGAGGGTGAAAAGTGGATCAGCCCGCCTCGGCCCACCCCCGGGATCCTAACGACGCAGCGCCCCGCCTCTCCCCGCGTCAGGTGTTGCGCTAATGACGGAACTAATCACCTGAGAGTATTTACCTGGACGGTGCCGTAAAAGTGACGTGGTTTTTGTCGTGGAATTAACGCGGTGTTTTGGTGAGGGCTGCAGCCAGCCCTCGCTGAGCACAGGGCGGCGCGGAATGCCTCTCAAAGCACCAACATACCAGGCCACCGGCACTATAGACCAATACATCAGTGTCTTTTTCTAATCGTTAACGGCACTCCCTAGAGACAGACAGACGGACGGACAGACAGACATCCCGTGCCGCCCGCCAAGGCTAAGCATAATGACATAATAAGGAAACCCATAATATTCACGTTATTACATCGATCACCGTGTCGCTGTGGTGCCGGCTGGTGCTGCTGGTGACTGCGGCGGAGGGAGGGACAGGGAGGGGGAGAGAAGGGCAGGGAATGGTGTAGCAGGCCGGTGTTGACTGAGGCAGGGGGAGGGCAGGCAGGGGAGCAGCAGGCCGGATAACACGCCACCTGTGGAGGGCGTGGGCATTAGATTACCTGGCCATTGGGACACGAAAGGACACGCGTTGATATAAAAAGGAAATGAAAGAAAACACTTGAAGAAGTGGAAGAAGGAGGGCTATTCTGACCAGGTGAAATTATTATAAGCTTTTGAATTACATTACCATTACGATACGGACAAAAAAGGACTCATTAAAGTACAATAGCACCTGAAGGCGTAGAAGAAGAAGGATTTTGTGTATGTGATATTAATACCTCTTAGCAGGAACTTTCAGGTTTGCTTACTGCTGGGACGCGAAAATGTACGATGAAATACAATTGTGTCGAAAAAAAGAGACGAGTTAGCAGGATAAACTTACATGGAATAGGAGTGGTGGGTGAATTTGAAAGCTCTTGCTAGGAACCTTCAAACTCACTCGGAGGAAGAAGGGTATAACGAAATAATCTCGGAGGAAGAAGAGCACAGCGATAAACAAAAAGAAATAAAATCAGAGGAAGAAGGGCACAGCTCTAAAAGAAATAATAAACTCGGAGAAAGAAGGACACAACAATAGGCAAAAAAAGAGGATAAGAATACCAACAAACAGAGGGAAAGCGGAAGGATAGATTTAAACGATCAAATTATTAAAATCTACAACCATAGGAACTACTTACGAGTAATATCAAGTAAATTAATCTACCTGTCATAACGGAAAAGGTGAATTACCTGTATTGGCTCTATCAATCTATGTATCGTTTGGTTGCTTCATTTCCGTTTACCCTACCCTACCTTACCATACCTTACCTTACCTAACCTTACTGTACCGTACCTTACCTCATTAATCCCACATTACCTGGATATATTTTAACTTAATATTTCCTAATTGACCATAATTTCATATCTTATCTTACATCACCAACTTCCATTCCATTTGAGCTTTCTGGGGGAACAAAAAAGAGAGGGATGAATAAAGCAGAAGTACATAATGCTATAATGTGCACAATTTGATGCAAACCACAATACAAATTTATATATCCTTTGCAGCATTGTCATTGCTTCCATTATGCCGAAATTTTGCACTTAAGTGGTTGTAATGAATGAGGCATGAGGGAATTTTGGGTTTTCATGCGGAGGTATTGAAGGGGTGAGGGGTAAAGGGTTGAGCAGGTGCCCTTTAGAGAGAGAGAGAGAGAGAGAGAGAGAGAGAGAGAGAGAGAGAGAGAGAGAGAGAGAGAGAGAGAGAGAGAGAGAGAGAGAGAGAGAGAATTACTAATCGAAATCCATTAAAAAGAAAAGACTATGAAAGGAAAAAAATATGGAAGAAAACGAAGATGTGGAAAAAGGAGGAAGAAGAAAAGAAAACGGAAGGAGAAAAAGAAGAAGGAGGAGGAAGAAGACGAAATTAAGTATGAGCAGTAGCAACGGAAGAAAAAGAGGGAGAGAAGAGGAGAAATAGAGGGAACACCACCACACCACCACCACCACCACCACCACCACCACCACTACTTGCCCATGAATCAAACACAACACAAAAAAACAAAACTCATTGGCTGCCTTACATGATTCAGGACTGCTTGGACCAATGACACGTTCTGGATGTCAAGCAGTGCCTCGCGTTATTACCTACCTCACGTGATACACACACACACACACACACACACACACACACACACACACACACACACACACACACACACACACACACACACACACACACACACACACACACACACACACACACACACACACACACACACACACACACACACACACACTAGTAGATTCGTGGTGATAAGCCAAGTAATATGTTGCATTCTCTTCCACCGTGTTTGTTTATTTATCGATTTGTTTTACGTATTTTATCCTTTTTTGTTTTTATTAGTGCATTTATTTTATATTTGTGTGTATTTTTTTTTCTTATTAGGTTAAGTTAGGTTTGGATTGGTTTGGTTAGGTTACGTTAGGTTAGGTTTGGTTAGGTTAGGTTTTAGGTTAGGTTAGGTTCGGTTAGATTAGGTTAGATTAGTTAGGTTAGGTTAAGTTAGGTTGGGTTAGGTTAGGTTTGGTTAGATTAGGTTAGATTAGTTAGGTTAGGTTAGGTTAGTTAGGTTGGGTTAGGTTAGGTTAGGTTAGTTAGGTTAGGTTAGGTTAGGTTAAGTTTTAGGTAAAGGATCCTATGCATACCAGTGAGAGATTTTAAGGGATCTTTTGTTTAAGTTTGGTTTTAGGTAAGAGATTATAAAGCCGTGAAAGTTTTTAAGGGATGTTCTGATTACGGTTTAGAGCAGGGATTAGGGTCTGTTTCCTTGCATGGGGTTATCAGGGCCTTAGGAAACGTCTTTTTTTTTTTCTTTTTATTTTCCTTTTTTTTTTTTTTGTGGGGGTGGGGGGAGATGGCGGTGATAAGTTTAGGAAAGTTTGTCTGTCAGAAGCTTCATGACATTTTGGGGAGAAGGAATGAAAGAGTTAAAAAAAAAATAACATAAAAAGAATGTACCATTACTGACAGACGTTCATCATACACTAAAAACTGAAACTTGAGACATATTTCAAACCACGGTACGGATATGGAAAGAAAACGGGATGAGAGAACATAGACAAGCGTGTACGTATGTGTGTATGTGTGTGTGTCTTCGCATGAGTGTACGTACATAACGGAAGAATGATAAGGAGGAAGAGAAGAAGAGGAGGAAGAGGAGGAGAGGAGGGAGGGAGGCGTGACGAGTACGGTGAAATTGTAACCATAGTGCAAGACTGTGAGGTTACGTTAGCGGACGCCAGAAGGACAGTGGTTAGGCAGTTGGCACCATCATTAGTGAGTCGTTTTTGTCGTTGTTGTCACCGACTGAGGAGGAGGAGGAGGAGCAAGAGGTATATGAATTGTCGTGAGAAGATGAGGAGGAGGAAGAGGAATTGTCGAGGAGGAGGAGAAATTGTCATGGGAGGAGGAGGAGGAGGAGGAAGAAGAGGTAGAGGAATTGTCTTAAGAGGAGGAGGAAGAGGAAGAAGAGAAACTGTCGTGGGAGGAGGAAGAGGAGAAAGAGGAATTGTCGTAAGAGGAGGAGGAGGAGAAGGAAGATTATCAAGAAGAGGTAAAGAAACTATTTTTGGAGAAGAAAGAAGAGGATAAATAAGGAGGGATACCGCTGGCTGTTTCATTGTCATCTATGTAGCAGGAAGAGAAGCAGAACGAGATAAAGAAGAGAAAGACAAGACAGAGATGTGGTAGAGGGAGGGAAGAGAAATAACTAGGAAAGAAAACGAAAAACAAGACAATATTCTGCAACACTTCGCGCCGCAACACTACTTTCAAAAGGCTCTAGTTGAAGACACACGGGTTTTCAAAGGTGTTGTTATAATTTTAGCGACAGATTAACAAGATTTCTACGTTATTAACAGCGGAAACAGTTTTTAAAAGTCTCTAATTGAAGCTCCACGGGTTTTCAAAGGTGTTATAATTTTAGCGGCAGATTAACAAGATTTCTACGTTATTAACAGCGGAAACAGTTTTTAAAAGTCTCTAATTGAAGCTCCACGGGTTTTCAAAGATGTTATAATTTTAGCGGCAGATTAACAAGATTTCTACATTATTAACAGGAGAAAGAGTTTTTTAAAGGCTCTAATTGAAGCTACACGGGTTTTCAAAGATGTTATTATAATTTTAGCGACAGATTAACAAGATTTCTACATTATTAACAGCAGAAACAGTTTTAAAAGGCTCTAGTTGAAGGTACACGGGTTTTCAAGGATGTTTTTTCTGACTTTAGGGGCAAATTAACTAGATTTCTATATTATTAACAGCAGAAACAGTTTTTAAAAGGCTCTAATTGAAGCTACACGGGTTTTCAAGGATGTTTTTTGTGATTTTAGCGGCAGATTAACTAGATTTCTACTTTATTAACTGGAGAAACAGTTTTTAAAAGTCTCTAATTGAAGGTACACGGGTTTTCAAGGATGTTTTTGTGATTTTAGCGGCGGATTAACTAAATTTCTACATTATTAACAGGATAAACAGTTTTAAAAGGCTCTAATTGAAGGTACACGTGTTTTCAAAAGTGTTTTTGGGATTTTAGTTTTAGATTAACTACATTTCTACATTATTAACTAGGGGAAACAGTTTTTAAAAGGCTCTAGTTGAAGGTACACGTGTTTTCAAAGGTGTTATTATAATTTTAGCGACCGATTAACCAGATTTCTACATTATTAACAGCAGAAAACAGTTTTAAAAGGCTCTAGTTGAAGGTACACGTGTTTCCAAGGGTTTTTTTGTGGTTTTAGCGACAGATTATCTAGATTTCTACATTATTAACAAGAGAAACAGTTTTCATAAGCTCTAGTTGAAGCTACATGAGTTTTCAAGGATGTTTTTGTGATTTTAGCGACAGATTATCTAGATTTCTATGTTATTAACAAGAGAAAGAGTTTTTAAAAGGCTCTAGTTGGAGTTACACGAGTTTTTGAAAGGTATTTTTGTGATTTTAGCGACAGATTAACTAGATTTCTACATTATTAACTGAAGAAGCAGTTTTAAAAGCCTCTAATTGAAGCTATATGGTTTTCAAAGGTGTTTTTTTTTTATGATTTTAGCGACAAGTTAACAACATTCCTACGTTATTAGCAGAAAAACAGTCATGAGAACCCAGCCAGTCATCTCCGTGGCCTTGGAAAACAGTCGTGGTGAGGAAGACAGAGTGAGCGCAGCGGTTTTGAATACTGACCTTAAAACGAGAGAAGAGAAAAAACAAGAGACGTTAGAGGGAGAAGAGAAATAGCTTTACAAGATTGACTGCCACCGTGAAAGTCCCCGAGTGCCCGCGCTAATCACCGTATGAGCGGAGTGTCAGTCAGGGATCAGCGCGCGCGAGGCTGGATGAAGGCGAGTCTCTTGAAGAAGAATGGAGAACACTTGCCGATCCAGCGTCAACAGACCCAGCTACCGCGCACAGGAGGAGGAGGAGGAGGAGGGGAAATCGTGACACTCAACCAAGGAAGGGGACATAACCTGGAAAAAATTTAACTATTGATAGTGTGAGAGACTATTCCAATATTCCAGGATTCCAGTTTATCTCTGTGATTTTCCAGAGCTGTGTTGTGTTCTGGTGTCGCCGCTTGAGGGAGGAAGGGAGGATGAGGCTGATGACTGGAAGGAAGGGAAGGCTGAAAGGAAGAAGGGAGATGTGAGGATTGGTGAGGGAAAGAAAAAAAAGATTAGATAGAATGAGGATAGGTAAAGATGAAGGAGAGAGTAAGGAAGGAAAATAAAGGAGAGGAAGGAGGGAGGGAAAAGCTGAAGGAAAGGAGGGCGAAGGTGTATGAAGGAAATGAGGGAAGGAGATGAAAGTACAAGAAAACTAAAGTGAAAAAAGAAATCTTGTGACGCTTGAAAAAAAAAAAGTTCATTTGAAAGCATTGGGGAATCTCTCTCTCTCTCTCTCTCTCTCTCTCTCTCTCTCTCTCTCTCTCTCTCTCTCTCTCTCTCTCTCTCTCTCTCTCTCTCTCTCTCTCTCTCCTCTCTCTCTCTCTCTCTCTCTCTCTCACGTTCCCGGTGACTGAAGGGAAATGAAATATATTAACACCTTTCCAATCCCGGCACCTCTCTCACCTTTACCTGTTGAATACCACCGATTTCACCTGCCTTTTCCCTAACACACACACACACACACACACACACACACACACACACACACACACACACACACACACACACACACACACACACACACACACACACACACACACACACACACACGACCTTCAAAACTAGCAACACCATTTGATAGCCACAATAACCTGAGCTCCACTTGGTTTCCCACTTAACCCACATTACTGAAAAATTCCTCCTCCTCCTCCTCCTCCTCCTCCTCCTCCTCCTCCTCCTCCTCCTCCTCCTCCTCCTCCTCCTCCTCCTCCTCCTCCTCCTCCTCCTCCTCTAAACCTTCTCCATAACTCCCACATGCCTTCCCTCTCCCTCCTCCCCCTCTCCTCCCTTTCCCTCTCTCTCTCTCCCTCCAGCATCCGCGGCCGCCATGTGTGGGCCAGATGGGCTAAGATGCAGGTAGAGAGAGAGGGGGAGAGAGGGAGAGAGGGAGAGAGAGAGAGGGAGAGGGAGAGAACCGCAGGACTCCCCCGTAGGATTTTAAAGGATATGTAACTTTTTATGATTCCTACAGTAGCTGGGGGGTGGGGGGGTCTTGGAGGTTGGGGGGAGGTTAGGATGTTAATGAGAGATGTAGGGAGGACTAAGACATGCAGACAGACAGACAAACAGATAGACATACAGACAGACAGACGGACATGTGGCATTATGGGTACTAGTGGTGAGTTGGTTTGAGGTCTTGGTACCTTCCTCCACCTCCTTTTCCTCCTCCTCCTCCTCCTCCTCCTCCTCCTCCTCCTCCTCCTCCTCCTCCTCCTCCTCCTCCTCCTCCTTTTCTCTTTTCTCTTTCGCGGGAAGCGTAACAAAAGTCGAGGAGATAAATGTATTAACAGTAAATGTGTAAATTATGAGAAGGCGGGAGAAGAGAAAGAAAGAAAGAGAGAGAAAGAGAGAAGGGAGGGAAAAAAAGAGGGAAAGGCGCTTGGGAGACAGAAGAGGATAAGAGGAACGTGAAATGAAGAGGAGAAGGAGGAGGAGGAGGAAAGGGAGAGGGAAAGATGACACGGAGGGAAGTACAAGGAAAAGGAGAGAGAGAGAGAGAGAGAGAGAGAGAGAGAGAGAGAGAGAGAGAGAGAGAGAGAGAGAGAGAGAGAGAGAGAGAGAGAGAGAGAAGGAGGGAAAAAAGAGGAAAAAGTCATAAGAAAATAAAAAAGTAAGAAAAGGAGAAGAAAGAAGGAGAGGAGGAAGAGGAAAAGATGACGAAACAAAATGAGAGAGAGAGAGAGAGAGAGAGAGAGAGAGAGAGAGAGAGAGAGAGAGAGAGAGAGAGAGAGGTGGTGGAGCGGTTAGGCATGTCAGCAGACCATTCATCAGCTGAGGTCACTCCCGTAAGACTCATCCTCTCATTACCACATTACGGGGCCCTCACCCTTGTCGAATCCCGGGATATAGAGACGATCCCAGGCAGGCACACAGCATCGTCTCTCTCTCTCTCTCTC
>NC_087189.1:2025000-2030000 GCF_035594125.1 Scylla paramamosain
ATCCAGCGTGACGGTACGACGGTACAGATGCTTCACTGCGCACTGCACCCACGACACCCAGCACCCAGGACACCCTTTCGCCCCTGGGTACGCCACACGAGGGCACGGGCACGCCTCACTCAACACGCCAAGAAGCAATGACAAGTTAGGAGCGTATGCTAAAACACATCTGGCCCCACCGTCGCTACATAGTTGAAGTTACACTGGTTTTCAAGGGCGTTTTTATGATTCTATTGACAAATGAACAAGGTCTCTACATTATTAACAGGAGAAGCACTCTTGAGAAGCCGACTAATCAGCTGATCATCTCCGTGCCCTTTTGAAATAGTGGCACGAGAGAGAGAGAGAGAGAGAGAGAGAGAGAGAGAGAGAGAGAGAGAGAGAGAGAGAGAGAGAGAGAGAGAGAGAGAGAGAGAGAGAGAGAGAGAGAGAGAGAGTGTAAAGCGTATCTGAATACAAGCCTTGGTGTGACTTGTAATGAGGAAATATATTTTGCTTGTGTTTTCCTGAAGATTGTGATGAGTGTTGGATGTGTCGGCGAAGAGGACGCGTAGAGGACACCAAACGGCCCGGGACATGACTTCCTGTGCGGGCGGTGTCCTACGGGGGAGGAAGATTAGCAGGATAAGGATAAACTCACAGGAACTAGATCAGATGTCAAGAATTACGTATGATAAAGTGCATACTGGAGGTGTGAGGAAGCAGGATAGTGTAAACCAAGGATCCTCCCCGCCAACCTGTCTCTCACGCTCGTAATATTAGTAAATTGTGAGAAAACAAGATAGGACTAAGGTTTCTCCCTACCAACCTCTCACTGCGGTAATAATAGTAGTGTAAGAGGATAGATAGAAAAGAGCAAGATTTCTCGCCACCAACCTCTCTGTAAATGTAAATATGTGTATAAGAACAAAACAAAAGAGAATAAAGGACCTCCCCATCCACGTGTGGGAGAATAGCATAGAAAAAAACAAGACATCTCCCCGTCTACCTCTGACGCCAAGCGGGAAGAGCCGGAGAGAGAGAGAGAGAGAGAGAGAGAGAGAGAGAGAGAGAGAGAGAGAGAGAGAGAGAGAGAGAGAGAGAGTATCAGGCATGGTTAGGGTATCAGGGTCGACTTATACAAGGAGTAAGGGCATGAGGGTGTAAGGGTATCAGCAGACAGGCTGTGAGTGCCGTGAGAACCAAGCCAACGCAGGTGAAAGCGTCTTACCTGTCCAGCCTTAGCGCAGAATCACACGCATCGCCATTCAGCGCAGCGCATTCACACAACCTCGCTCTGCGCTGCTACAGGTCATGTCTCCCCTACTCCCACCCCCTCTACCCGCCTCCTCCCCGGTCTCGGTAACCAAAGCGTTAAGTTCTGAGAAACACACGAGTTTTTTTTTGTAAGTTTGCAAGTATTTTTCTGATTATTTCGCCGCTCAGAAAAGATTGAAATCGTGTCCAGCGCAATTTACGTGGCGGTTTTCATTGATATTAATCGCCGGACATTTGAAATCGCTTCACATTGAATCAAACTCTTATTTTTCCTCTCTTTCTTTCTCTCTTTCTTTCTTTCTTTCTTTGTCCCGGTGCAAGATTCTTTTGTCGCAAATGAAATGGGGTTCGCCTACAGGTAAATAATGTGTGATTTTACCTGTCCGGGGGAAAAAAAGGGAAATGGAGAGGAAGGATCTTGTATGTGTGTGTGTGTGTGTGTATGTGTGTGTGTGTGTGTGTGTGTGTTCCATAAATTATCTCTGTGTAATAAAGTTTTGTATTTCTATAAAGATTACGGCGCATGGATTACATATCTTTCCATCTGTCTGTTTATCTGTCTGTCTGTCTGTCTGTCTGTGTGTCTGTCTATCTATCTATCTGTTAGTGTGTCAGGAACTTGGCATTTTATAAAGACCGAAGCACAAATTATCTATCAATCAAGCATGTATCTACAAATTATCCATGTTTTTTGTGCGTGGGTGCGTGCATGTGTGAGTGTGTGCGTCGGTGCGTGCGTGTGTAGATTATAGGTGAAGCAATATTTATAATTCAGAATCATGGTAGTGTTCTTTTGTTTATTAATCTTGTTTTCCTCATGTGACTGGCGGGAGGCGGCGAGCACGACCAATATGTTGCAACAGTACGGTCTATATTTCTCTCTCTCGTGTTGCTTATTCAAATACCTTCACTCGCTCATAATTGTAAGTATTTATTTCCACCATTGCGACAGAGAGAGAGAAAAAATAGTAGAGACAGTGTGTATGAGTGTATATGTGTGTCTGTGTGTGCTGGGGAGGCTAGGGAGAATGTGGCAAAGGGAGAAAGGGAGAAAGGAAGGAACAGGTGGAGGTACTGGTGAGGGTTTTCTCCCTTCAGTAGTGCACAATCACTTGATCCCTTCCTGCCCTTGCGACCCCAACCCTCCCCCACGATCCCCCCCCACGACCCCAACACAACCCACACACAGCACTCCCCAACCGTGACCCTAAAGAGAAAGGAACCTGCTGCCCCTTCTTCCCGTCCCCCCCACCCCCCATAACCCCCCTCTCCTACTTCCCTCCACTTCTTAACCTCAGCCTCCTGTTTACCCCTTTCGTCCTCCTCCTCCCCCACCTCCTCCTCCTCCTCTTCCTCTTCCCCCTCCGCCTCCTCTTCCTCGAGTCATATGCATGTTCACTATCTCCATTTTTTTTTATTTTCCTTCCTTTTTTCTTCCCTTTCGCTCTCCCTCGTTCATTGGTTGGTGTATTTGAAAGATTTTTATATTACTGTTCAGAATCATTATCGTTTATTTCGTTTCATCTTTCTTTTTTTTCGTCTTTTTTTTTGTGTGTGTTTGAATGAGATGTATTTTCACGGATGATTGCTTTTTATTTCGAGTTTTGGTGCTTTTCTTTTTTTTTTTTTTTTTGGTGTGTGTGTGTGTGTGTGTGTGTGTGTGTGTGTGTGTGTGTGGCAAGGAGTAGTGGAAATGCAAGTGTTCTGTTTATCTATCTGCCTGTCTATCTATTTACCTGTCTATCTATCTATCTATCTATTTATTTATTTATATATGTTTATCTATCTATCTATCTATCTATCTTTTATCTATCTGACACAACCCCCCTCCACCCACACCTACAGTTTATAAAGATATGGAGAAGATGCAGGCGTGTTTACCTGTACATAGCACACCTTATAAATACACCTGTGGAGAGAGAGAGAGAGAGAGAGAGAGAGAGAGAGAGAGAGAGAGAGAGAGAGAGAGAGAGAGAGAATTACCGATCTATCTGTATGTTTATCTACCTGTCTGTCTGTCTGTCTGTCGCTCTGTAAACATGTCGTCTGATACACTTACCTCACTGTCCGTCTGTCTGTCTGTCTGTCTGCCTTACAATCCATCTACGTCTGCATGTCTGTCCGTCTGTCTGTCCGTCCTCCGGTGTGCCTGTCTGTCAGTCTGTCAGTCTGTCAGTCTGCCAGTGCCTGAGTGAATGCTGAGTGGACGGGGGAGGGGGAAGGGGAAGCTGTGATTAGGTTGTGGTTACCTGTTCTTCCACCTGTACAAGAGAGAGAGAGAGAGAGAGAGAGAGAGAGAGAGAGAGAGAGAGAGAGAGAGAGAGAGAGAGAGAGAGAGAGAGAGAGAGAGAGAGAGATGCATTACTTCCAAGACTTAATTAAACAATAATAAACAAGTCTCTCTCTCTCTCTCTCTCTCTCTCTCTCTCTCTCTCTCTCTCTCTCTCTCTCTCTCTCTCTCTCTCTCTCTCTCTCTCTCTCTCTCTCTCCCTAACAAGTTTTTTCGCTTTTCTCTTCTTATTTTTTGTACTTTTTTTTGTATTTTTCCTCTCTCTCGGAATGTTTCTCTGTAATTAACGTGTCAAAGATGTGTGTGTGTGTGTGTGTGTGTGTGTGTGTGTGTGTGTGTGTGTGTGTGTGTGTGTGTGTGTGTGTGTGTGTGCGCGTCTCAGGGTAAACTTCCTTATAATTATACCACAAGTTTCCCAAGTTCTCGCGAGATAAGAAGGAGAGTCACGGGTGAATGGTCCTGATGGTCTGGCGGCGCCCTGCAAAAGGTACTGGCGAGGGCTGCAATTAGCCAACGCAGGTAGAGAGAGAGAGAGAGAGAGAGAGAGAGAGAGAGAGAGAGAGAGAGAGAGAGAGAGAGAGAGAGAGAGAGAGAGAGAGAGAGAGAGGATCATGAAATAAATCACTGCACCTCACAGTAATTAAGACACAGGTATATGAGGACACGAAAAATAATAATAATAAAAATCTGAATCTCCACTATTTACGTAAGACTGTTTTGTTTACACCTGCATACGTAAACAACGCAAAATAGACAACTTTGCTTCACTACACTTAAGAAAAACTAAAATAAACACAAAAAACAATGACAATAACAGTAATCTCCATTGTTTACATGAGTTTTGTTTGTTTACACCTGCACACGTAAACAACAACAAAATAAACAACTTCATACGCCACAACTAAGAAATGTTAATATAAACATACACAAAAAAATGAGATCTGACCATGAATTGTTTCCCTAAGACATTTGTTTACACTTTTATATGTAAATTACATTCTAAAAAAACAAAATATTTATATAAACAAACAAACAACAACAGTGAGATCTGACCATCAATTACTTACCCAAGACTCATTTGTTTACACCTATACACGTAAACAACACAAAAAACAAACACCCAACACACAACCAAAAACACATACAAACTCACAAACCAAACAAAACAAACAGACCCAAGCTCCTTATACGGCAAAACTCCTTTCTTCACACCTGCGCACGTAAACAGCCTGAAGAAATTTGTCTGCTCCTCTCAGCTTCTATTTGATACCGTGGTGGGCGGAGTACAGGTAGTAATTGTTTATATCTTGGAGTCAAATACCTGGTTTGTCTTCGGCTTTATCGTTTTCACCTTTAATTTACCGCCAGCTCGCCGCGCTCAGGTATACAGGTGGGATTAACTTGGCCAGGTGTGCCATTACCTGCGTGACGAATGGGAGGAGACCAATTGCTG
>NC_087189.1:2035000-2045000 GCF_035594125.1 Scylla paramamosain
TAGTATATCTTAAATTCTCTCTCTCTTTTTTTTTCACATTTTCATTCGTCGATAATGTATTGTTTTATATATATATATATATATACTCGTATATATACCGTTTATCATTATCTCTTTTTTTCTCTTTCTTCCTTTTTTTTCTCTTGTTTTTTCTCTCTTTTTCTCTTTTTTTCATCTCTTGTTTATGATCAGTGCGTATGAGCAAGATTCCTCTCTCTCTCTCTCTCTCTCTCTCTCTCTCTCTCTCTCTCTCTCTCTCTCTCTCTCTCTCTCTCTCTCTCTCTCTCTCTCTCTCTCTCTCTCTCTCTCTCTCTCTCTCTCTGTTTCTTTCCCCCCATCGGTCGCTCGTTATGACAATAATGGCCGCCAGTTTCTTGTTGGAACCCGGTGCTTTCAAGTCATGGTTTCCGCCGCGATGAACTTAATACAATGTTTTCGGGAGGTGTGAGTGAGTGAGTGAGTGAGAGAGTGAGTGAGAGGTACCTTACGCGTCACCCACTGTGGATGAAACTGAGGTGTCTCTATTTTTCTCACTCACTCACTCACTCACTCACTCTCTCTCTCTCTTTCATCGTGCTTCTCTCTCTCTCCCTTTGTTTCTCTTTCTTTTCGTTCGTCTTTTATTTCCTTCGTCTAGTTTTCTTCCGTCTTTCCTATCTAGTCTTTCTTGTCCTTGAACCTTTCGTCTTCCCCTTTTTTGTATTCTTCTTTCTCTTCATTATCTCTCGCTTCCTCTCTCATTCCTCTTCTTTATTTATTCCTCACTATTACTTCTCCCTCCCACCTACTCTCCAATTCCTTTTTCTCCTTAAACTCTCCTCTTTCTTCTCTTCCCCTCTACCTCCACCCCTCCCTTTCCCCTTTCCTTCATGATTACCCTCACTTTAAACTCCCCTCTCTCTCCCCTCTCTTCCCTTCCCTTCCCTTCCCTAAGCCCCACCAAGGAGGATGTAGAGGGAGACAGTGAAGTAGTGGTGGCGGTGATGGTGGTGGTGGTGGTGGTGGTGCCTGCCTCACGCCCGAAGCAGGAGTGGGCGTGGGCGTGGGTTGTGGGGCGTGCGGGAGTGTGCATTTACTGGATTATGCTCAGAGAGAGAGAGAGAGAGAGAGAGAGAGAGAGAGAGAGAGAGAGAGAGAGAGAGAGAGAGAGCTATTTCTCCTCTCTCTGTTCTCATTATTCTTCAAGCTGCGTGAACAGTGTCGACTCTGTGACCTCCCGACGTGAGGTGCGCGGCGGGCGGGTGTTCTGTGTTGCCCGTGCGTGCGTGGAGGAGCGCCGGGGGGCAGGGAGGGGGTGCTGGGGCGGGAGGAAGGCGTAGAGGGATGTAGGAAAGGAGGGCGGGAGGAAAGGTAAGTAGGCAGAACAGGGATGGAGGAAAGGAGAGCTGGAGGAAATGTAAGTAGATAGAGAGGAGGGATGGAGGAAAGGACGGAGGAAAAAGTGCTACGAGGAGGAGGAGGAGGAGGGAATAGAAAACTTAATAGATTCAAACGCATTAGAATCAGAGCAACATTTAACTGTGCCTGTAAAAAGGGTGACAAAAACATCCATTATACAGACTTGGTAACTCAACCTCAGTGTGGGTGATACAGAAAATCTCAACAAATAATGGGAGAGAGAGAGAGAGAGAGAGAGAGAGAGAGAGAGAGAGAGAGAGAGAGAGAGAGAGAGAGTACGTGTGTGTGGTAAAGGAATGGAAGGGAGAGAGAAGGGGAGGAGGTGAGGAGGGAGCGCTTTGTGACACCCCTTCCCTCCCTTACCCCTTCCTTAGTACCCTCACCTCCCCTTTCCCTCCCCCCGCCGTGCCGCCCTCCCCTTCAAGTCAAGCACGACACTGCCTTGTTGGTCGTGCTCAGTGACCCGGCAAGGCTGGCCGCGCACTGCATGACTGGGGGAGGGCGCACGTAATGAAGAGAGCGCAGGAGCAGGCGTGGGCGGGCTGGCGCGGGCGTGGGAGATGAATGCGGAATGGTAATGGTGGTGATGGTGATGGTGATGGTGCTTTTATTTCGAAGAGTGAAGTGGTCGTTATAGTTGGTGTGTTTAGAAAATTTAGTGTGATTGGAATTATTGAAGGATGGTTGTTTGAGTCATCAGAGTCACTGAGCCACTGAGAGTCACACAAATTCAGAGTCACTGAGAGTCGCCCGAG
Organism: Scylla paramamosain; assembly: GCF_035594125.1. Lineage (NCBI taxonomy): Eukaryota > Metazoa > Arthropoda > Malacostraca > Decapoda > Portunidae > Scylla > Scylla paramamosain. The sequence continues at coordinate 2,037,154 of NC_087189.1, forward strand.
GTTATACTGAATCACGTAATGTTCCTGAGAATCACAGTCACACTACGCGCAGCCACACACACAGAGTCATGCAGATCGCAGAGTCGCGCGCACACACACACACACACACACACACACACACACACACACACACACAGTCACTCAGCTGTGCAAGTCAATTATTCACGAGTCACTGTGCTAAGATTAACACTGCGGCCACACTGATGCAGCACTGACGCAGCACCACAGCCCGCACAGCCCGCACCAGACCCACAGCCGCTCCAGTAAAGCCAGAGCAACGCCCGCCGCCGCCGCCGCCGCCGCCACCCACACGCCGACCGCCAGACCCTTTAGTGAGAAATTTAGAATTATCTCGTTATGCGGCGACCCTTGGCGTGGCCGCGGCTAACAAGGTGAAGTGCGTGTGTGTGCCGCTCCATCACGGGCACTCAAGCCACGTCTCCTGTCCCATATCGCGGCCCTGCACGCAAAAAAATGAAGAAGCGCACAGCTGTAGGGTTGAGCGTCGCGATGCACCCACTGACTCACCGGCCAGCGCGGGGGAGGAGGGGAGAGGGGGTGGGGAGAAAGGGAAGGAGAGGGACAGGGGAGGGCGTGCCGGTTGGTTGGGGAATATCATGTCTTCTGGAAATCAGGTTATGACGCCCTGAAATCCTCCCGTCGTGGCGCTGCGCAGTGAGGCGTGAACACCTAGGCGCACGGCGGAGAGAGGCGCCGATCATACCAACCTGGCGCCTTGTCCTCGTGTCCTGCGCTCCGTAGTGACTGCAGGCCGCGTTCCCTAACCCTTCATCGCCTCATCTCGATGTGAATAGGTTGCAGTGGAGGTTACTAAGGTGTTCAAGAGAGTTTGCATGATCCTGGTAATATAGTTTAATTCTTGCACTGCGATAACGAGCAGTTCCCAGTACTAACAACAACGTATGGGACCTTTATAATAAGGAAGGGGTAAAAAGAATAGGTTTTTCAATTTTTAGCCCACATAATGCTTGCAGGTGGCTGTGTAACAAGAGTTAATGTCTCAGAATGCGTAGCGATTGAGGGAAGATGTGAAGTAGCAATGAAAGGGTTGCCAGTGATTATAATATTATACCTTTGTCTGGCTGTACTGGAAGTTAAGGTTTTCAAGGGAGTTTTCATGACCTTAGTGGTATTTTAAGAGGAAATCTGCGCCTTTGTTACGTTGTAGGTGAAATTAGCAGGGTTTTCAAGGGTGTTTTCATGATCCTAGTAGTTTAATAAGGTTTCAATAAGATATTTGGTTTTCATGGGTATTTTCGTGATTCTAGCGATAGTTTGATAAACATTCTACAACTTTTCTTAATGCTCCAGTGGAAGTTGTTTGAGTTGTCAGTGTTATTTTGAATTTAGCGATAGTTTAAATAGAATTCTTCATTTTTTTTATTTTTTATATATTCTACTGGAAGTTACGATTTTCAAGGGTGTCTTCATGATTCTAATAATAGCTTCACGAGGATTCGCCATCATCACTGGAAAAAAAAAAAGAAAAAAAGAAAAGAAACTCACATGAACCTGACTACTCACTGTGTGGCCTTTGAAAACCGTCTTTATGAGAGGGCAAAACATTTCCAGAGACAAAATCATTACCTACACACACCTGCACACACCTGCACACACCTACACACATGCACTCATTACCACCACACCTACATAAGCAAACCTCCCTCATTAATCCAACTCATCTGGCGTCCTCTTCTTCGTGAGTGACCGTCTGACTTCCCCCTCGCTGTGACCCTGCTGTGACCCCCTCGTGACGCGCTCAGGTGACCCAGACGGCCTACAGGTAAAGACGTTAATCTCCCACCGTCACGCGCTGTACCAATGTGGCGGTGTTACATTCCCGCCCGGCAGAGATACACGCCCCTTCTGGTGTGTGGGGCGTGTAGGCCTCAGCAGAGCAACGGTGACCTTAGTACTGGAACACATTGCACATTTTGACTATCAGTTCAGTTTCTGGCAGATGGAATGAGGAGAGCAGGAGTGAAATGCATTACAAAAGTGAAAAGAAAAAAAAAAAGATGATTTGGTCACGTAGTAGTAAGAGAAAACTAGGAGGTGATTGAAAGAGTCTGGGGGAAAGTAGTTGTCGGAGAAAGGTTAAGGGGAAGACAGAGAGAGATGAAGGGATTGAACTGTGGTGGAGATGCAGAGGATGGGAGGCACGGAGGCAGATGCAAGGGACGGACACACCTGGAGGAGACTCATACGTGGCACAAACTCCTCACTCTGGAGAAACGGCCAAAGAAGAAGAAGAAGAAGAAGAAGAAGAAGAAGAAGCTCAATCTCTGTAGCCTCACATCCTCAATTCTCCTCACTCCAGGTCAGTTTCGCCTCTTCCAATCTCTCCAGTGTGTTCAGTCTCTCCACTCCGCCTCCGAGCTCCTCCATCCCGCCCCGCCCCGCCAGGAGGTGTGACCCGCAGCGAGAAGGCAGCCACAGAACGCGAAATAAAATTGTCTGAGGTGGAATTATAGGCGAAAGTTGTAACCTGAACATTGGTTTAGTCCCACGCTCTCCTCCTCCTCCTCCTCCTCCTCCTCCTCCTCCTCCTCCTCCTCCTCCTCCTCCTCTTCCTCCACTATTGCTGTTTCTCCAAAGGTTCCTATTATCTTTATGCCGATTTCCTCTTCCTCCCGCTCGTCATGTTTTGATATCAGTCCACCTCCGCCAGCCCGCCAGCCCCTCCCTCACCTCCCCTCTCCCCCGCCGCTTCTGCCTCCGGGGGGACAGGGGGGACTTCCTTCGTGCCTGAGGCGTGTACCTGGGGCCTCCTCTTCCCGGTACACTCACACACACACACACACACACACACACACACACACACGCACACGCACACGCACACACGCACAAGGGAGCAGCGTTACCATCACTTTCACTTATGCTGTCATGTTTCCTGAAGGCGGAGCAGTCATTATCAAGTACTTCCTCGCCTCCCGTTGTCCTCCCGCTGACTTCCGCGCCGCCACCTCCTGCAGCCACAGGGTCAGGCCGGGGTGGTCAGCGCGGGTCAAGGGTCAGCATTCAGCGCAGGAGACAAGCACTGTGTGGTAACCTAAGCCCACGTGACACCGTGAAATCTGAGAGAGTCACTGCATGCGGTGAGAGGAGGAGGAGGAGGAGGAGGAGGAGGGCGGCGGCGGCTCCCTCATTCCTCACCACCCTCACAAGGTCAGTGAGGGAGGAAAATTTACCCCCCCTTCCCTCCTTTCCATTACTTCTTCCTCCATTCCTCCCTCTCTCCCTACCCTTCCTCACTGACTCCCTCCCTGACCATGAGTGAGGGAGGGAAACAACCTGCCCTTATGCCTCCCTCAGCTCTAACCCTCCTTTCCTCCCCTACTTTCCCTCTCCTTCCTGTTCTTTCCCTCCACGCCCTCACCACCTACCTCTGTCCCTCCCTCACGGCCACTAACCCCTCTGTCCCTCCCTCACGCCCTTACCACCCACCTATCTTTCCCTCCGTCACCGCCGCCCATCCACCCACTCTTTCCGTCCCTCACGCCCGTACCGCCCATCGCCACATCCCGAAAATGGCTGGTGGTCGGGCCGCCATAAAACCGCCCGAGCCGCGCCTATAAAAAGTGTTAATACTTCAGCCCTGGTGGTGCCTGCCTCGTTAGGTCCGGCCGGTTCCGCTTCACTTCCTCAGGTTTTCAAAATATCTTGAGATCGACGTTTTTCGCCCTGTTATGAGGAACACTGAGATCCGCCCGCACCGCCCCGCCCCGCACCGCCCCGCCCGGCCTCCCGCCTCCCGCCACCCGCCCCGCTCGACGCCGCCCTTGAAAGATTCGCAAATTACAGACCTATAGCCTTCCTCCCCCGGGGCGTAGAAGAGTGAGAGTGTAAGAAAGAGAGGGAGGGGTGGAGAGAAGGTGGAGGGAGGAAAGAATGAAAATAATAGCGGTCAAAATAGAGCAGGAAGATGTGGTGGAGAGAGAGAGAGAGAGAGAGAGAGAGAGAGAGAGAGAGAGAGAGAGAGAGAGAGGGAGGTATATGGGCACGTGCTAGGCCTTTTCCTCTCTCTCTCTCTCTCTCTCTCTCTCTCTCTCTCTCTCTCTCTCTCTCTCTCTCTCTCTCTCTCTCTCTCTCTCTCTGTGTGTGTGTGTGTGTGTGTGTGTGTGTGTGTGTGTGTGTGTGTGTGTGTGTGTGTGTGTGTGTGTGTGTGTGTGTGTGTGTGTGTGTGTGTGTGTGTCCTTCCCTTCCCTTCCCTTCCCTTCCCTTCCCTTCCCTTCCCTTCCCTTCCCTTCCCTTCCCTTCCCTACCGCCTTCCTTTCTTCCCTCCCTCCCGCCTCCCACTCTCTACTCTCACCCTCTCCTCTCCCTCTCTCTCCCTCCTTCCTCTCCCTCCCTCCAAATGTTTTCTTTCCTTCAACTGTCCACTAGTAACCGCCCGTATTTCCTTTTTTTTTCTCTCTCTCACTTTCTCTCTCTCTTTTTCTCTCTTTCTTTCTTTCTTTTCTCTCTTCTCATGTTTCTTCTTAAATTTGGTCAGTGAATATGAACAAGATTTCTTTCATATCTCTCTCTCTCTCTCTCTCTCTCTCTCTCTCTCTCTCTCTCTCTCTCTCTCTCTCTCTCTCTCTCTCTCTCTCTCTCTCTCTCTCTCTCTCTCTCTCTCTCTCTCTCTCTCTCTTAAAACATGGCGGTTGTTGTTTTTTCTTTTTTTATTCCTCACTTGCCTCCTCCTCTTCTCTTCCCCTCCGAGTGGCCGCGACTAAACACAGGAGGAGGAGGAGGAGGAGGAAGGAGGGGAAAGTTGTGGTACCGTCGTCACGCCTCCTCCTCCTCCTCCTCCTCCTCCTCCTCCTCCTCCTCCTCCTCCTCCTCCTCCTCCTCCTCCTCCTCCTCCTCCTCCTCCCAGCCCTCAAGCCTCTTCACCTCCTCTTCCACTTCTCTTACTTCCTCTCCCGTTCGTCCCATCGCCTCTCCCCTCCTCTCCTCTTCCCTCCTCTCCTTCCTCTCCCTTCTCGTCCTTTTCCTCTCCCCACTGACTTCCTCTCCCCGTCACCGCAATGTTTCCTCCTCCTCCTCCTCCTCCTCCTCCTCCTCCTCCTCCTCCTCCTCCTCCTCCTCCTCCTCCTCCTCCTCCTCCCTTCCTCAATAAGCGTTCTAGTAAGTGGAATAGAAAGAGGAAGAGGAGGAAGAGAAGAGGAGCAAATGAGAATGTCTCTCTTTGTCTTTCTCTCTTCCTCTTTTCTCTCTTCCTCTTTTTTCTCTTCCTCTTTCTCTCTTTCACTTTATTAATTGATTCTCTAGTTTAGAAATTTTGTTTTTATTAATCTTGTTTTTTTCTTTTTCTTTTTGTTTTGTTACTTTCTTTTGTTTTTATAATTATTCTGTTTATCATTTTCTCTCTCATGTCTGTATCTCGGCGGGATGTTTGCTCTCTCTCTCTCTCTCTCTCTCTCTCTCTCTCTCTCTCTCTCTCTCTCTCTCTCTCTCTCTCTCTCTCTCTCTCTCTCTCTCTCTCTCTCTCTCTCTCTCTCTTTTATTCTCTTTTTTTCTCTCTCTCTGTTCGTGTTGGTCACTTCCTCTCTTGTGTCTTTGTTTCTTTATTGTTTTTGTCTGATTTTTGGCTTCTGTGTGTGTGTGTGTGTGTGTGTGTGTGTGTGTGTGTGTGTGTGTGTGTGTGTGTGTGTGTGTGTGTGTGTGTGTGTGTGAAGAGGAGGAGGAGGAGGAGGGAAAGAGAGGGGTACGTGTGTGTGTTAGAGAGAGCCTGGGAAGAAGTGGAGGAGGAGGAGGAGGAGGAGGAGGTAGTGAGTGTGCAGAATAGTGTTACTGGAAAGGTAATAAGGAAGGGGAGGTGTGTGTGTGTGTGTGTGTGTGTGTGTGTGTGTGTGTGTGTGTGTGTGTGTGTGTGTGTTTACCCTCGTATTATTTCTCGCCTTGTTTTCTTCCGCGAATCTTTATCACATTTTCTTTTTTCTCTCTCCTATGCACTTCTTTTTTTTTTCATCTTAATTTTCTCTCTCCTTTATTATTTATTCTTTAAGTTCTTTCTATGTATTTTTTTCTTTTTCATATTCATTTCTATCCTATGTACCATTCCTTCCTTCCTTCATTCATTCATTCATTCATTCATTCATTCATTCATTCACTCACAAAACCCCAACATTCTCCGCTGTTCCTCTTCCCATCAACACCCCATCCTCCTTCCCCCAGCCCTCATCTCCTCCCTCACCATCACCCACCTCTCTCACTTACCCCTTTCTCCTCCCTTCCCCATCTCTCCTTTCTCTCTTCAAGCCCTATCGAGTCTTCCTTTCTTCACCTCGTTTCTTCTCTTCTAACACACTTCCCTCTGAATGTATTACTCCCTTTTCCCTCCCCTCCCTTTACCACCAATATCTCCACCTCCCTGACACTTCCCTCCTCTTCCTCTTCCTCTTCCTCTTCCTCTTCCTCCTCTAACACTCTCCCGTTCTTTCTCCCCCTCCTTCTTCTCCAAACAACCAAATCCATTGTTTCCTCAAGCCATTACGTCCCTCACTCTTAATCTCTTTCTCCCATCACCCCGCCATCACCCCGCCTCACCCCACTAGTACCTGTCCATGCCTCCATAAAGACTCACTACCAGGGGCTCCCTCCTCCTGCAGCCGAGGGAGGGTGCTGGTGGGTAGGAAGGGTAGGAAGGTGGGTTTGGATTAGTTAAGTTTGGGTGGGTTAAGTTAGGTTAGGGTAAGTTAGGTTAGTCACACTGTCTGGTTTGAAAGGCAAGTTAGGTTTGGTTACGGAAGGTTAAGTTTGGTTAAGTTAGCTTTTTCTTTTAGGTTGGGTTAGGTTAAGTTTGAGAGGCGAGGATAGATAAGAGGCAAGATGGATAGATAGAGTAAATAGGAATGTAAATGTGATGGAAAGGACGATAAATGGAGAGATAGGAAGTACACAAGGATAGATGAAACGATAAGATAGAAGGAGGAACAATAAAAGGAAGAGATGATGATAAAACAGTGCCAGAAATGAAGGTTAGATAACCATAGGATATTGAAAGGATGAATAGGATAGAATAGGATAGAACAGGGAAAGAAGTTAGATAGATAGACAGGACTGGTTGATGGAAGGATATAAAAAGTAAATAGGATAAAAAAGGATACGAAGGAAGGAAAATAGGATACCAGATAGGACTTTTGAATAATATAGGAACGGAAGGGATGGTTTTATTAATCCTGCGATGTGTTTTAATTGTGAATCTTCCGTAGGAGGAGGAGGAGGAGGAGAAGGAGGAGGTCAAGGTTCTTCTCTTGCCTTGGAGGAAACGGAAATCTTACTGCTGAAAAGTTGAGGATTTTTTTTTCCTTTTTTTCCTTTTTTTTTCTTTTTGTTTCATTATTTCTTTTTTTCTCTTTATTTTTAGTGTTAGTATTACTGTAAACTTGCGAGAGTGGTAGCTGTTTCTCTCTCTCTCTCTCTCTCTCTCTCTCTCTCTCTCTCTCTCTCTCTCTCTCTCTCTCTCTCTCTCTCTCTCTCTCTCTCTCTCTCTCTCTCTCTCTCTCTCTCTCTCTCTCCGTGTCACGCTTGTATAAGAAAACCTTGCAAATATTTTCAAGTTAGTTACTGATTTTTATGTTACTTTGTATTGTTTCTAAGTTCAGAGCACCTTGAACTTGATGCTTTACTGAGGAGGAGGAGGAAGAGGAGGAGGAGGAGGAGGAGGAGGAGGAGGAGGAGGAGGAGAGGTTGTAATGCTTATGAACTCAGAATCCGGTGCTGGTTGAGTGCTTAGTGAAAAACCGGTTATGTTATATTGGCTATATATGTTCTCCCGTGTGTGTGTGTGTGTGTGTGTGTGTGTGTGTGTGTGTGTGTGTGTGTGTGTGTGTGTG
>NC_087189.1:2067500-2070000 GCF_035594125.1 Scylla paramamosain
GAGATAAGAAGTGTTACTGTGGGAGGTTATGGGATTAATACACGGTTGAAGGGGTGTTGGAGTAGGATCTGAGGGCTTGTCATGTGGGTAAAAGGGATTAATGTGCTAGATTGGGATTACAGGTGTTCTGAGTGCTGGGAACTTTGGGATGCTTACCTTATAATGTTTAACTGAAGAGTTTTTAGGTTGATGAAAGTTACTTAAATATAAAAGAGGGAAGGAAGATTAAGAACACTTATTTTGGTGCTGAAAACTTTGGTACTTAAATGTTAAATACGTTTAACTGAATATTTGCATAGGTTAGTGTTAAAAAAATACTTAAACACTATAAGGAGAAAAAGAGAATAAGAACATTTTTGATATTAGAGATAAGAGAGTTAATAAGGAAGGCGAATGGGAGACTATACGAATATCAACTACAATAACTTAAGTACGTGTTGAAATGGGAGTAGTAAAAACTGAAAGGCTGTATTTAGGGTGAGGTTAAGTTACGTTAGAGTAAAGATTAGAGTGTGCATCATTTAAGGAGTGTTAGACAAGCGTACTTAAGGGAGTGTAGGTTGTAGTAGGTGTGTTTATGGGGCGTGGCAAGGGGCGGGGTGGGGGGCAAGGGGATGTATGGGGGTGTTTGAGGGGGAGGTGTAGGGGTGAGATGGACGCCCGTGTTACACTGTTATTATTTTCGTGTGAACAGGATATGGGTCTTGTTTATTCATTTATTATTCAAGTCAGTTTCTCGAAAAAAGTACGAGGAAATGTGTGTGTGTGTGTGTGTGTGTGTGTGTGTGTGTGTGTGTGTGTGTGTGTGTGTGTGTTAATTTTACATTGGGTGAAAGAACAACTAGTAACCCTTTCTCTCCTCCTCCTCCTCCTCCTCCTCCTCCTCCTCCTCCTCCTGCTACTGCAATAAGAAAGAGAACTAAGCCAATTAACAAAATACTTTGAGGAAAATTGACTTGAACATTGACGATTCTTAATAAAAAAAAAAAAAAAAAGAAAAACTAATAGGTATCTTAGACTCTAATTGCACAGGTGAGGGAGGGGCAATAAATGGATTCCAGGTAACTCGATCTATATTAATTAATGTCTCACGTCATCTAAGCCCGCCAGGTAAGCAGCAAAAGGCCAGGTGTTGCATATTACCTGTGTTATCCCCATCCCTCGTCTACCTGTCGCTTCTCACCTGGTCTACCTGGTCACGAGAACATACCTGCCCCTGTTACCCTTTCTAATTTACCTGGTCATAGAAAGAACATCAATATAAATTGCCCAAAAGTCGCCACATTTACCTGAATGTGTTTTATTTTACTATATATTTACCTGTGGCCAAAATCTCATTAACCTGGGCACTCACGGACTCACCTGTGCTTACCTGTGTTAGTGGTAAGTTGTGGTAATTAAGTCATTGGTTGGACAGGTAAATTGTGATTGGGGAAATACCTTTATAATACCCTCAGGTGAAAGAAGAGGTTAATGATTCAATTAGAGAAGGCAAGAGTGAAAACAAAAAGAAGAACTGAGGAAAAAGAATTCTCTCTCTCTCTCTCTCTCTCTCTCTCTCTCTCTCTCTCTCTCTCTCTCTCTCTCTCTCTCTCTCTCTCTCTCTCTCTCTCTCTCTCTCTCTCTCTCTCTCTCACCCATGAAATGCATTGTTGTCAAACCTGTTTATGCCTTTTTACTGATGTGCATCCTACGTAATTAGGAGCCTCGCTAATCATTCCCCCCCCCCCGGCTCACCTGCACGGCCGCCCCAGGTAGCGCCGGAGTGGCCAGGTAGACTAATGCACGCTAAAAGTAGGAATTGAGTGACTTACCTCGCGTATGTTTGACGTGAACACCTGTCGCGGGATTGACTTACCTGTATTTTATCTCGTGGTCTACCTGGCTGTGTGTGTGTGTGTGTGTGTGTGTGTGTGTGTGTGTGTGTGTGTGTGTGTGTGTGTGTGTGTGTGTGTGTGTGTGTGTTCTTGTATGTCTTTTTTTTTATTCGTTTTCGTATTTCTCTTGTTTTGTTGTTGTTGTTGTTGTTGTTTTTATTTTTGTTTATGTTAACTGATGAAATTGGGAGATTTGATTAAAATGAGACAAAGTTTTTGATGTTTTCCTCTGGTTTCTTCTTCATCTTCTTCTTCTTCTTCTTCTTCTTCTTCTTCTTCTTCTTCTTCTTCTTCTTCTTCTTCTTCTTCTTCTTCTTCTTCTTCTTCTTCTTCTTCTTCTTCTTCTTCATCTTCTCCCGTTAAAGTTGATCTTACGTAATTAAATCAGGAATATTTATGATACAAGCGTGTGTGTGTGTGTGTGTGTGTGTGTGTGTGTGTGTGTGTGTGTGTGTGTGTGTGTGTGTGTGTGTGTGTGTGTGTGTGTGTGTGACTGTCTGTGCGTGTATGTACGACACAAATGAAATACTGAAAACGGGGTCTGGGCGGGGCGGGGCTGAGACTATGGGACTAAGAGGAAGAAGGGAGAGGTTTGGGGAGGGGGTAAGGGAGGGGGGCGTTGA
>NC_087189.1:2075000-2082500 GCF_035594125.1 Scylla paramamosain
CGCTCTCCTGCACTCACTAACTCACTCTCTCACTCTCTTACTCTCAGTCAGTCCCTCAGTGTGAAATCCAGTGTTTACCTACTATCCATACATCACCTTCGGGGCCTCCGCTCATATATACCGTGATGTTTTCCTTCCGACACTCTCTCCTGCTCCTTATTGTCAACACACGCTAAAGTTTAACAGGTGATACGTCTTCTCTTCCTCCCGCCGCCAGGTGTGTGTTCTGACTTATTTATGTTCTCGTATCTTTACTGTTAGTTATTTTCCGCCTTCGCCACGTTTAAGAATAACATAGTCGTAATTTATCACCTGTTATATTATTATTGCTTATGTTCTTCGATTGCTGCGTGTGTGAAAAAAAAAGAGTGTCGTGGGTTTGTTCAGGTAAGTGTGTCTGTGTCTGTGTGTCAGGTTTGTTGGTGTGTGTGTGTGTGTGTGTGTGTGTGTGTGTGTGTGTGTGTGTGTGTGTGTGTGTGTGTGTGTGTGTGTGTGTGTGTTTCATTTGTTATTATATTTAGCGCGTGGCTCGATTGATTTATTTTGGTACAGGAGGGATGAAAGAGTGTGTGGTGTGTGGTTGTGTCTGTGTGTTGTAATGGAATGTACTGATGTATACAGGGAGGGAGGGAGGGGGAGGGGGTCAGGGTATGTGTGTGTGTGTGTGTGGGGGGAGGGGGAGGGGGTGTACTAAAGATAAAATGTTAATTCTATGTGACATACAAGGCACTACTAACTACTACTACCACTACTACTACTACTAACTACTACTACTACTACTACTACTACTACTACTACTACTACTACTACTACTACTACTACTACTACTACTACTACTACTACTACTACTACTACTACTACTACTACTGTCAAAAGCACCCGACATCTATTACTAGCAATCATATGAAACTTAATCCTCCTCCTCCTCCTCCTCCTCCTCCTCCTCCTCCTCCTCCTCCTCCTCCTCCTCCTCCTCCTCCTCCTCCTCCTCTCCTCCTCCTCCTCCTCCTCCTCCTCCTTGTCCTCGTCCTCCTTCTCCTCTTCCTCTTCATACTCCACATCATTATAAACACAAATAAGGAGTTGATTTTAGTTGCAGTTAAAAGGAAAAGCTTATCAAATGAAGAGGAAGAGAGAGAGAGAGAGAGAGAGAGAGAGAGAGAGAGAGAGAGAGAGAGAGAGTAGCAGTAGTAGTTGGAGTAGTAATCGTGGTGTTGATATCGACAAAACGGGGCAGTATTGATGATGAATGTGGTGGTGGTGGTGGTGGTGGCAGTGTGGCAGTGGTGGTGGTGGTGGTGGTGGTGTTGGTGGTGGTGGTGGTGGCGTGATGGGAACAACAACAGAGGTTTGGTTAGCAGTGGTGGAGGAGGAGGAGGAGGAGGCGGAGGGGGAGGAGGATCTACTTGTTTAAGAAAAGACGAAGGGGAGGAAGAGAAGTTTGTAGAGGAGGAGGAGGAGGAGGAGGAGGAGGAGGAGTAGTAAGGTAGATGAAGAAAAAGAGAAAGGTGGAAGGGTGGAGGAGGAAGAGGAAGAAAAAGAAAAAGGAGGGTGTAGGATGAAGGAGGGGAAGAAGACGAAGAAGAAGAAAGAAGAAGATGAAAAAAAGAAGAGAGTGTAGGGTGGAGAAGGAAGAGGAAAAGAAAGAATAAGGTGTAGGGAAGAAGGAAGAGGAATAAGTGTGCGAGGGAAGGAGAAGAAGAAGAGCAGGAGGAGGAAGATGAGGGGAATGAATGTATGGATGAGAGAAACATAACGATAAAGGAGAAGATGAAGGAGGAAGAGAATAGGAAGAGAAAAATACACAGTAGACGAACGAAAAGGAAGATATAGTGAAGGAGGAAGGAAGTGAAGGAAGGGAAGGAAGAAGTAAACGAAGGAGGAGGAGGATTATGGAGGGAGGTATGATAGGAGAAGAGGAAGAGGAGGAGGAGGAGGAGGAGGAGGAGGAGGAGAAGAAGGAGAGAAAGCGATGACCAATGAGGAGGAAGAGAAGAAGAAGGAGGAGGAGGAAGGAGAGAGAGAAAAAAGAGGAAGAGAATACATAAGAAAGAAATATATGAGAAGAAGGAAGTAGAGAGAAATTGAAGGAAAGAGAGGCAGTGTGTGAGGGGTGTATGGGAAGGAAGAAGGAAGAAGGAGGAGGAGGAGGAGGAAGAGGAAGAGAACACAAACAAAGTGATGTATTATAATGCTGTACTTCGACACCTCCTCAAACCGTGCGTGCCTGCAGCTGCTTGTCCGCCGCGCATTAATATGTGTGCAGATGTGTGCGTGTGCGTGCGTGTGTGCGTGCGTGCGTGCGTGCGTGCGTCCGCCGCCCAGATGCACATACACTCAGTCCGTCGGTCCGCTTTGTAGTGATTATATATAAACGCCATTGAAAACACGTACACACACACACACATACATATGCTCTTTTCCATGCGTGCCTGTGTGTGTGTGTGTGTGTGTGTGCGCGTACGTATGTGTGTGTGTGTGCGTACGTGTGTGTGTGTGTGTGTGTGTGTGTGTGTGTGTGTGTGTGTGTGTGTGTGTGAGTGCATAGGTGCGTGCGCGCGAGCGAGGCGGCGACTCTGTGTTATTACTCTGCGTGCTGGTCCCCTCGCCTCCAACCTTCCCTTCCTCGTTATTTCCCCTTTTTCCTCTTTCCTGCTTCAGTTTCCCCTTTGCCCACTTTTGCTTCTTTCTCTCCTCTCCGGCTCCTTTGTCTCAGTTTCTCCGTCGCCCTTATTCTCTCTATCTATCTATTTATCTATCGTCTATCTCCCCCGCCTTGTATGTTGTGTTTTTTGCGTCTCTTCGTCCCTCGCTCGCCACGTCCTGCTTCAGTTTATTCATCTTAAGTTGCTGCTCTCTCTCTCTCTCTCTCTCTCTCTCTCTCTCTCTCTCTCTCTCTCTCTCTCTCTCTCTCTCTCTCTCTCTCTCTCTCTCTCTCTCTCTCTCTCTCTCTCTCCCCGAATAAATAGATTACCTAAATCTCCTCATCAACACACATTTAATTCTTTCTTGTCTTCTCTCTCTCTCTCTCTCTCTCTCTCTCTCTCTCTCTCTCTCTCTCTCTCTCTCTCTCTCTCTCTCTCTCTCTCTCTCTCTCTCTCTCTCTCTCTGTTTGTGCCCTTTCCCCCTCACTTGCTGTTGTATTTTTTACCTTATTGACAACACCATGAAGTATTCCTGCCTCCGTCCTTCTCTTCCTTCCCTTCCTTAAGTTTCCTTCCCGTATTTCCGTCACAATAATTATTCCCTTCCATCTCTCGCCCAATGCGTGATGGGGGTTCCAAAAATGGTCCTCGCCTCTAGAAGTTCTATCGTGTTTTCATCTCTCTCTCTCTCTCTCTCTCTCTCTCTCTCTCTCTCTCTCTCTCTCTCTCTCTCTCTCTCTCTCTCTCTCTCCTGGTCTCCTTTTATCCCCAAGTTCACTAATTCCTCCTTTCTTACCGACGTTAGCATCTTTCCTCTTTCTCCTCCGCCTTCTCCTCCTCCTCCTCCTCCTCCTACTCCTCCTCCTCCTCCTCCTCCTCCTCCTCTTCCTCCTCCTCCTCCTCCTCCTTCTCCTCTCACTTCTTTCCCGTCCGTCCACCTCTGGTATATCAGAGAGCCCCCTCCAGCCCCCTCCCCGCCCCTTGTGCCCCCTCCGCCGGTGTCCCTCCCCGTCTTGTAAACACACACACACACACTGGGCCAGGCAGCCACCATTGGCGGCAGCACCACCACCACCACCACGCACCCCGCCGCCACTAGTGACTGCCCAGACTCCACCACCACCTCCTGCCACGCACCTCCCGAGAGTTCCCGCCGCCTCCTGCTGCTGCTGTGTTGTGTTCGAGTGTGCGGCGCCCGAGGGAGAGCGAGAGTGCGTGTTGGTGTCGAGGCGAGGCGAGGCGAGGCGAGGCAGCCACCCCGTCCCCGCGGCAGCAGTGTGTTCCCTCCTCCCTGTGTTTACATTGCGTGGCTGGAGTTGTGTGGTGCCTAACAGCAACACCCGCAGAGCGTTGCTGCCTCGCTCCTCGGAGACTGGGCGGCGGGCTGCGTGGGGAGGCCCGGCGCGGTGGCAGGGCTGCGGGCGGACGCGTTTAGCGCTCTGGCGGCGGCGAGGACGAGCTCGGTGACCCGTGACGTGACCGATGAGGGCGTCGCGTGGCGGCCCCGCGAGTTACGGAGGCGCTGCGTCGGCCGGAGTCGCCTGTGAATTAAGATGCTTCTAACCTTTAAGGGGAGGCCGCCCGTCACCGCCGCCGAGGACACACGCGTAGAAAATGGGAGACCATCCTGAAGGAACGAGAGAGAACGGAACACGTGATGGTGACGAGGAGGGGGGCGAGGGGGCGGAACAGTGCCGGGGATGGTGGTAGCGGCGAGTGGGGCAGGGGAGGAGGGGAGCCGCCCCCTGCTGACGAGCCTGGCGACGCTCAGCCCCCGGCCTCGACCTCGCAGGATTCAAGAGGATCTACATCGGGAAGATCCTCAACCCTAAACAGGTATGTCCTCTTCATTGCCGGAGCGAGGACAGGTGTAGGGTGACAGGTGTAGCTGACAGGTGTAGGGGCACGTGGGCGCCGCTCATCCCCGGTGGCGCCGTGCCCGTGTCAGGTGTCCGCCCTGCACAGGTGTTCTCAAGTGGAGAGAGGGTTAATTAGGTGTGTGATTGGTTGGCCAGGTGCGTGTCACGTGATCAGAGTTCGTGCACTTGTTGGTTGGTCACTTGATTTTTCATTCGGGTCATTATTATCATCGTTATCACCGTTATTGTTGTTGTTGTTGTTGTTGTTCTTAAGATGTATCGTGTTTGTCACAATACGTTGGCAGTAACGTTAGTGGTAATAGCAGTAGTAGTTGTAGTAGTAGTAGTAGTGGTGGTGGTGGGGGTAGTGGTGGTGTAACGATGGTAAAAATAGTAGTACTAGTTCGAGTAGTGATGGTGGCGACAGTAGTAGTAGTAGTAGTAGTAGTAGTAGTGGCAGTGGCAGTGGTGGTGTTTGCGGTGGCATACATCCGCACCACTGTACAGCCCAAGAGAAAAACACTTTCAAACGTGGCGCCACCTGCACTCACCCCCCACCCCCTCCCCAGACTTAGGCCTCGTCTCCCTACCGTGCTCCTGCTCTTTACACCAATAACCACGCACGTATTTACCTTTCCCATCACACATTTCACCCATTCAAAAACACCATAGCGAAATTCTTACATCATTTTATCCTAAGAGTAACTGAGTAAGGAATTAATTACAACATTTATTCATTCACTAGTTTAATTGGGGCGGTGAATTAGTGCAGTCCCCACAGTTCACATTATCTTCGCGTGTGTTAAGTTTGGCTGTTTACCTTCATTTATTACTGATATTTTAAGCTTTTCGGAGCACTGGGGCCGTCCAGGAAGGAGGTGAGAGGAGCTGAGTGTTCCCTGAGTGCTGGAGGGGCGTGGGAGTGAGGGCAGGGCCGGGGGATGGGTGTTATTAAGATTGTTTTGAGGATGCAGTGAGTGGACGACTGGTGTGGCGGGAAATTTGAATGCCAGGGTGGGTTGTGGTGGTGGTGGTGGTGGTGGCGGTGGCGGTCTGTCTTTCCTCCCGTTTGTGTCTTGTTGTGCTTTATATTTTTTTATTGGTGGTAAATTAGTTTGTTAGTGTCTTCATGTGTGTGTGTGTGTGTGTGTGTGTGTGTGTGTGTGTGTGTGTGTGTGTGTGTGTGTGTGTGTGTGTGTGTGTGTGTGTGTGTGTGTGTGTGTGTGTGTGTACAGAGGATGCACACAGACCCAGACAAAGACTCCGCCGTGTTTGTTGGAGCATAGCAACGCAAACACACACACACACACACACACACACACACACACACACACACACACACACACACACACACACAACAGAAATACACCACACAAATACAAACTTAACTCTCACACACACACACACACACACACACACACACACACACACACACACACACACACACACACACACACACACACACACACACATGAGTCGTGTCTCGCTCAGTGTTTTCATAATGATGAGTGAAATTTGAGTGAGAAAATCCCCAAAAAACTCGACTTTATTCCACGATTTTTCCTGGAATGCTCCCCTCACTCTTATTATTATTATTATTATTATTATTATTATTATTATTATTATTATTATTATTATTATAAGTAAAGCACACAAAGAAGTCATTACCAATAATTGAGTTACCTTGAGAAAAACTTCAATCATTCAACTTTTATCATCTTTATCCCACTGTTATCATTATTATATTTTATCTCCTTCGCTTTATTAGTCCTTTCTCTCCACCTTCTGAGAGTCACGTGAGTCAATATTGATTAGACTCACCTGGAATTGCCGTGAAAGTCATTACCACACCTATGGGGGGAGATCAGAACAGGTGTGGGGGGTATAGGTGACAGGTACACCTTTTGGACTCACCTGGCAGGCTCCCTCACCTGAGAAACGCCCTGATTGGCTGTTTTTTTCCGGTGTACTGACTCGTGATTGGCTGTCAGTGGGCGGCTCAGGATTGGACAGTCACTTTGCTTCGTTCTGGGGCGACTTGAGAGTGAGTAAAGATAGGTGAGATGGCGTGCTTGACTCTCTCTCTCTCTCTCTCTCTCTCTCTCTCTCTCTCTCTCTCTCTCTCTCTCTCTCTCTCTCTCTCTCCTGAAATGGACTTTTTTTTACCTGTTTTTAATCCCCAAGACGCCAGGAAAAGCAGGAGAAAGAGGGAAGGACTCTCTCTCTCTCTCTCTCTCTCTCTCTCTCTCTCTCTCTCTCTCTCTCTCTCTCTCTCTCTCTCTCTCTCTCTCTCTCTCTCTCTCTCTCTGGTGGGGCATCAAGAGCTACAAACTCATAGTAGTAGTAGTAGTAGTAGTAGTAGTAGTAGTAGTAGTAGTAGTAGAAAGAGTTAGTTACCTGTAGAAGGGCTTGCAGGAGTAATTAGAACCTGTAGGAGATGCTGTGTACTGTGGCCGCCTCTTTCCTGTAGGAGGAGATCGGCGGCGCCTTCGCGTGGCCCCATCAGGAAGAGGAATGTCCATTTTGCAATGTTTATTCTTCACACACACACTGATGTGCTGAGTCGCTGTTGGCGCTGAGTCAGACCCCAAACAAGTGCAACTTTTGTTTACTGACAAAGCAACAGGGTATTTCCGTTGTCATTGACCAAAACCACATCCCCACCACACTACCACACCACCACCACCACCACCGCCGCCACCGCCGCCACCAGGACTTTC
The DNA here is from genome assembly GCF_035594125.1 of Scylla paramamosain. Lineage (NCBI taxonomy): Eukaryota > Metazoa > Arthropoda > Malacostraca > Decapoda > Portunidae > Scylla > Scylla paramamosain. The sequence goes on from NC_087189.1 coordinate 2,082,225, forward strand.
TCTTCTGTGAGTAAAGGTGCTTGGAAATGTTTGGAATAGAGACGAGTAGAAAGGATTTGCGTTTGCGTGCGTGCGTGTGTGTGTGTGTGTGTGTGTGTGTGTGTGTGTGTGTGTGTGTGCGCGTGTGTGTGTGTGTGTGTGTGTGTGTGTGTGTGAGCATAAAAATCCGTGAGGTTGTCCAAATGATGCTGGTCTGTCTGTTTGTCAGTCTGTTTGTTTGATGATTGCAGTATCCTTTCCCTGTCTCCTCCTCCTCCTCCTCCTCCTCCTCCTCCT
>NC_087189.1:2097500-2117500 GCF_035594125.1 Scylla paramamosain
CTACACATAACACATCTGACACTGATACCAACCCTAACACACCCTACAAGACACGCTAAACTTTTACAAAAACACCTAACACATAATTTAACACTATCACTCACACACCCACACGTGACACTCATACACACACACTTCAAACAGTAACGCACTTCAGACAACCACTACGATACAGTACGTGATTAACACACAAATTAACATCACAAATATAACTACACCTGACACTCACACCTTCTTAACACACTTTAAACACATCACACACTGTCAACATCACTTTACAACACACTGCAACATCCTCTACAGTCATTCCCCTCTACCTACTACTACTACTACTACTACTACTACTACTACTACTACTACTACTACTACTACTACTACTACTACTACTACTGGGGCCTTTGCTACATCCTTCACGAAGCCACCAAAGAACACAGCGATTTTTCAAAGGGTGAATCTCGCGTTAACACCGACCTGCCCGGAGCATTCAGCAGTGGAGCGGGCTTTGTTAAGTGCGGTTTGTGAGAATTTGGTTTTTGGAGTGTGTGTGTGATGATGCATTGGGAAACCTGGCGAGAATGGTGATGTGATTATATGAATTTTACCTCCCTTACTCTCCAAGCCTTTATGAGGGAGAAGGAAGGAGGGAAGGAAGGAAAGAAAGAAGGAAGGAGAACCGGCCAGGGTATGTGGGATGGTGGTGGTAGTGGTGAAGGAAGATGAGGAGGGGAAAGAGGTGGAGGAAAAAAAGAGAGGGAGAGAGAGAAAGGTGTAAGATTGCGTGTGTTAGATGTGGGGGTGTTTAATTGTGTGTGTGTGTGTGTGTGTGAGAGAGAGAGAGAGAGAGAGAGAGAGAGAGAGAGAGAGAGAGAGAGAGAGAGAGAGAGAGAGAGAGAGAAACTCACTCAATCCCGCGTACAATAATAAAGAGAGATTAAATGAAATAAACAAATAATTGATAATCACGAAAATGAACACAATCGTAACGTTAATTAAGAGAGAGAGAGAGAGAGAGAGAGAGAGAGAGAGAGAGAGAGAGAGAGAGAGAGAGAGAGAGAGAGAGAGAGAGAGAGAGAGAGAGAGGTTAATGCCATAAAAACTAAACTAGATATCACAAGATTTGTAAGGAGGAAGAAGAGGAAGAAGAAGAAGAAAGGAGGAGGAGGAGGAGGAGGAGGAGGAGGAAACAGAAAGAGCAGAGTGACGCTTTTAAATACAAAGTTATGTGACGAATAAGGTGTAAGGTTGAACATAGATCTATTAGGATGGTCAATTCAGGTCAGGCTAGTTTAGGTTAACTTATTAGATAGGGTGTAGAAAAGAGTGTTGAACTAATGGAATGGGGTGAGGGTGTTGGCCAGGGTGTAGAAACTTGTGTAGGGACTGCTAGGGTGCGTTAGGTTAGGTTACTGAATAGGGTACAGAAATGAATTAAAGACTAAGAGTGAATGTGTAGATTGGGAAGAGTGTAGGTACAGGGTCGGGGGGTGCTGAGGGGGGAGAGGGTGCGGGCAGGGGCGTGGGGGGGTTAAGGGTGGCGTGCTAACTCAGAATCAGGCAGCGACCACGCCCACCCAAGGAAAGAGTTGATCATTCCACCATCAATTTAGATTAAGCTTGAGGGTGGAAGTGTTGACAGGCTGGTGGAGCTTCATTCTTCCTTATCTACTCCACCTGGCTTGCTGCTAACTTTCTGCCTACTCCACCTGGCTTGCTGCTAACTTTCTGCTCCACCTGGCTTGCTGCTAACTTTCTGCCTACTCCACCTGGCTTGCTGCTAACTTTCTGCTCCACCTGGCTTGCCGCTAACTTTCTGCCTACTCCACCTGGCTTGCTGCTAACTTTCTGCTCCACCTGGGTTGCTACTAACTTTCTGCCTACTCCACCTGGCTTGTTATTAACTCTTTACTTCACACTGCTTGCTTCTAACTTTCTACCTGCTCCACCTGACTTGTCACTAACTTCTACCTAACCCACCTGGCCTGCTATTAACTTTCTACCCACTCCACCTTCCTAACTCTTTTTAAATCTAACGTTATGAAGTTTCAGCCCATTATTTCTTGTCCTACCCTGATTACTGCCCATGAATTTTGCTTATGTCACCTTTGTTTTGAATTTTTCCTACACCACTTAACATAACCTAACCTAACCTAACCTAACCTAACCTAACATAACCTAACCTAACCTAACCTACCCTGATTACTGCCCATGAATTTTGCTTATGTCACCTTTGTTTTGAATTTTTCCTACACCACTTAACCCAACCTAACCTAACCTAACCTAACCTAACCTAACCTCAGTCAAGTCGTTATGTGAATAGAGGTTGGCAACTTCTTGTCCTTTCCTAAATACTGACCTTAATGAGCTTGTCTGTCACTTTGTTCTGTTTAAATTTCTAGTTTGGTTTGGTATTGAATAGTGGCGGGTTGGTGACAAGATAGGGACGTTACAATCACACAAATACCAGCAAGAGAAAGCTTTTATCAGTATTTAAACCCGAGTAAGGGTGCTCGGGGCATTGATAATACAGTTAAAAGGAAAAGAAGTCACTGGCGTTGTCTCAGTAATCACGATATGGGAGTGTATGTGTGTGTGTGTATGTGTGTGTGTCCCAGCTGACGGGATGTTAAGGCGCTTGTGATACGTTGATAGCCTTGTCGTTGTGGCATCCTCCCTGTGACAGCAGGCGTGGTGAGTGAAGGCACGCAGGCTTGGCTGTGTCTGGCGTGTTGTGTCGTTGTTCTGTTAAGAGAGTAACACAAGTAGTGATGATCATAAAGGTAGATATCATTTTTACTTTTATTTTTGTATTATTATGATGTTTTTTTTTTTTTCACTTTTTAATATGACTACTTGTACTACTATTTCACTATTTTTGCTGATACTTTTGTTACTTTGTTTGTTACTACTACTATTACTACTACTCCTGCTGCTACATTTTCCTTGCTCCTCTCCTCCTCCTCCTCCTCCTCCTCCTCCTCCTCCTCCTCCTCCTCCTCCACCTCGTTGTTGTTGTCAGTCTCAGAAGCATCCAGTTTCATGTCAAAAGTCTATCTTTGTGAGTTTGTATGTTAATATCTCTCTCTCTCTCTCTCTCTCTCTCTCTCTCTCTCTCTCTCTCTCTCTCTCTCTCTCTCTCTCTCTCTCTCTCTCTCTCTCTCTCTCTCTCTCTCTCTCTCTTCCCTTTCATTACCCTCATCTTTAACTCATCCTCTTCTCCCAAGTAATTTGCTTTTCTCCTCTCCCTTCCTTCTCTCCCTCCTTCCTTCCCTTCTCTCTCTCTCTCTCTCTCTCTCTCTCTCTCTCTCTCTCTCTCTCTCTCTCTCTCTCTCTCTCTCTCTCTCTCTCTCTCTCTCTCTCTCTCTCTCTCTCTCCATCCACTTTCTCTCCACGCTACTCTAATTATTTCTTCCACCTTATCACAACGAGAGAGAGAGAGAGAGAGAGAGAGAGAGAGAGAGAGAGAGAGTAGTAGTAGTAGTAGTAGTAGTAGTAATAGTTATTTTGAATTGAGAGAGAGAGAGAGAGAGAGAGAGAGAGAGAGAGAGAGAGAGAGAGAGAGAGAGAGAGAGAGAGAGAGAGAGAGAGAAATGTGGAGGAGAAAGACAACGAGGGAGAGTGAGAGGGAGAGGTGTTGGGAGGGAAACGTAGCATTGTTTAGAGAAGTTTTGAGCGCCCGCGCCTAATGACAGCGACTCTTCTAATTATTCTTTAAAAAGTGGCCGAGAGAGAGAGAGAGAGAGAGAGAGAGAGAGAGAGAGAGAGAGAGAGAGTGGTGATCCTCCTCCTCCTCCTCCTCTGAATAGGCGTTGTTAGAAAAGATAATCGTTCTCGTATTTTTTTGTTTTTTGTTGTTTTTCTTGCTTTTTTATTTATTTTCTGTGTGTGTGTGTGTGTGTGTGTGTGTGTGTGTGTGTGTGTGTGTGTGTGTGTGTGTGTGTGAATGTTATCCCTCCCCCTTCCTTATACCCCCTCCCATGTCTCCCTTCCCGCGCCTCTCTCAGTTTCCCATATCCTTGTTTCCTTCTCGCATTTCTTTCCCTTGGTTCTTATTCTCTCTCTCTCTCTCTCTCTCTCTCTCTCTCTCTCTCTCTCTCTCTCTCTCTCTCTCTCTCTCTCACACACATTTTCTCCTTTTCTCTTATATAATCTTCGTATACTCCCTTTTATATCTTCCTATATGCTTCCTCTCTCTCATACATCACCTTACATCACTTTATTCCCTCCCATACATACTCTACCTTACTGTTCCCCCTTCCTACATCTAGCGCTATATCACCTCTCCCTCCCCTCCCCTCCCCTCCCCTCAACTCTCTTCCTTCACTGGCTCCCCCTCTTCTTCCACACGTATAAAAAGTGTAAATCTTTCTCTGTATATACACAGTCGCCCGTACCTTCACTTCCCCTGCCCTCCCTGCCCCCCTTCTGCTTCTCCCTGGTCCTCCCTACCCGCCCCTTAGCAGTGAAAGTGGCTAGTACGATGTGTTGTGTATGATGGGGGGCTTCCTCCTCCTGGTTTGTATATATAGATGATCCTCTGACAGCTATTTCTTGTCGCCCTGACTCACTGGGGACGTCTGTGTGTGTGTGTGTGTGTGTGTGCGTGCGTGTGTGTCTGTGTGTCTGTGAGTGTCGCCGCGTCTGTCTGTCTCTGTCTGTTGTTACTCAGTTCTCCGTTTTCTGTTGTCTTGTTGTTGTTGTTTGTGTTCGTTGTCATTTTCCTTCTCAATCTTGGTGTTATTTTCATATTTTCCTATTTTTTCCCGCTTTTCCTTCAATTTTTCACTTCCTTCCCTTTCTCATCACTCCTTCTCCTCCTCCTCCTTCACCTTCTCCTTCTCCACCTCCTTCGTCAGCGCCTCCAGCAGGGTCCTCATCGTTCTCCGCTCAGTCTTCGCTTCCCGCCCCTTCCTCCTCCCGCTGCCGGCCACCCTCGTGTTTACATTTGGGAGACGCATTTGCAAGGGAAGTTAATGTGTGGCCCGCGCGTCATGCTGTCACCCACCTCGCTACTCGCACAGACGAGAGAGAGAGAGAGAGAGAGAGAGAGAGAGAGAGAGAGAGAGAGAGAGAGAGAGAGAGAGAGAGTTAATCGGAGAGGTTACAAATCATTAATAGCTCAGTGGCATTTCTCGTTTTAAAGATAGCTCTCTCTCTCTCACAGTATGCGCCTCTCTCTCTCTCTCTCTCTCTCTCTCTCTCTCTCTCTCTCTCTCTCTCTCTCTCTCTCTCTGGGTAAAAAATTTTCTTTAGTAATATTTAAATGTGTTTTTTGTCTCTCTCAAGTTAACAGCCTGAAGACAAACAGGTATTTTCAGGTGCAATTATGAATGGCGTTGAAATAATTGAGTTTAATGTTAAAAGGTGCGAGGAGGAGGAGGAGGAAGAAGAAGAAGAAGAAGAAGAAGAAGAAGAAGAAGAAGAAGAAGAAGAAGAAGAGGAAGAGGAGGAGGGTACATGGAGGAGAATATGTAGTGTGGCGCCCGGTTTCTTCCTCCTCCTCCTCCTCCTCCTCCTCCTCCTCCTCCTCCTCCTCCTCCTCCTCCTCCTCCTCGCGTTCATCATGAGATACCGAATCATTATCGTTCGTAAGCAAGTCGCCCACGTACATTAGCAGGCGCCCTTCGCTAGAACACATTATTGAGGGAGGTTGGGGGGCGCCGGGACCTCTGGGGGGAGCAAGAGTAGGGGGGCGGAACGAATTATGGAGCCTGCGAACCGTTTTCTGTTTACGCCATCATCTCCATCAACTTCACGTTTTCTTTCTCTCTTTCTCTTCCCCCCTCTCCTCTATCATTACTACTACTACTACTACTACTACTACTACTACTACTACTACTACTACTACTACTACTACTACTACTAGGAGTTTGTGTTATTATTGTAGTGTTTGGGGTTTTAATTGTCTGTGTGTGTGTGTGTGTGTGTGTGTGTGTGTGTGTGTGTGTGTGTGTGTGTGTGTGTGTGTGTGTGTGTGTACTTAATGTCAAAGGTAAGTTTTAAAAAGTGCCTCAGTTGTCAGGTGTGTTTTGCCACAGTGTTGTGTGGTAAATGCGGTAGGGAGGGGGTCTGGGCGGGGAGAGGGCGTGAAGATGTAGCTGAGATGTACACACACACACACACACACACACACACACACACACACACACACACACACACACACACACACACACACACACACACACACACACACACACACACACAACGACACAGAGAGGCAGCAAAAATATATCATAAATCTCGACGCATCTTAAAATACACACACACACACACACACACACACACACACACACACACACACACACACACACACACACACACACACACACACACACACACACACACACACACACACACACATCAACGGCACGTACAAACTGACGAATGGACATTTAATGCACGACAGGTGAGGTTGTCAGGTGCCCCTTATCAGTATCCTTTAGATTTATATTTACAGATTCGACAGGTACGGACTGGCAAAACGCTACTCCTCACTATCTCCTCCTCCTCCTCCTCCTCCTCCTCCTCCTCCTCCTCCTCCTCCTCCTCCTCCTCCTCCTCCTCCTCCTCCTCCTCCTCCTCCTCCTCCTCCTCCTCTGCCAAATACAGGTACTCCCCACCCTCGAGACCCCGCTGCACTTATTCTCGACATTAATTACTTTATTGTTTTGATCTACTGCCAGCGCGCGAGGGAGGCTGCGAGGCCAGGTGCGGTGAGGTTCAGGTGAGGGGAGGGGTTCCGTACTCCCACCTGCCCTGCCGCCGCTACCTGGTGCTGTCATGAGGGGTTACCTGTCCTCACCTGCCCTTGTTTGGATGGATACTTGGATTCTTGTTTTTTTTTATTTATTGTTATTGTTTTTATTATTATTGTTGTTATTATTATTGTTGTTGTTGTTGTTGTTGTTGTTGGAAGTAAGAATGTTTGCAAAAGTGTGGATTTATTTTATTTTATATTTTTTATTTATTTATTCATCTATATATTTATTTATGCCTTCATTAATTTCTTCATGTTAATGTTGAGGTTAAAAAAGTCAATTAAAAATTATTCATTAGTATTACTAACTTAAAAATAGTTACTTTTATTTTTTTTTAAGTAGAAGAATTGAACGTGGTGAGTTTTTTTTTTTCTTTTTTTTTTCATTTGGTAACACTGATGCTAGAGAGAGAGAGAAAGAGAGAGAGATGGGGGGAGGAAAGTGATACGTTCTTTGTTGTTGGTAATACTGATTTTAGAGGTAAAAGAAAAGAAAAAACAAGGCTATTTTTTTCTTAGTTAATTGAATTTGAAAGCAAAAAAAAAAAAAAGAAAATATATAAAACTGAGTGATGTCTAGGTAACAACAACGACAGTAGTTAAAAAAAAAAAAAGATACTATTTTGCTCACTGTTTTTCACGTTGATAATACAGAACACATTACAAGTGGTGCATTGTGCTGCAGGGGGAAAGGTTGTGTTGCAGGAGTGAGTGTGTTCGTAATGAGGCGATCAGATCCCTTTTATTGTAAGGTTCTATAGCGTGACATGGCCCTCATCACTCCTGTCTGGGCGGCGCGAGCAGGGGAGAGGAGGGGACAGAGGAAGGGAGAGCAGGGGAGAGAGAAAGGGAGTGTCTGGTGATGTTTCGCGCTGATAACTCCTGACACCATGAATCTATTTATGTTTAATGTCTGCTATGAGAAATTTTACTGTCTTCATATTAACTTGTACGGAAGAAAAATTGTGTGTGTGAAAAATCATTGGTAGATTCAGCAGTGTGATTAGATTAAGTGAGATTTTTCGCCTTTTTTTTTTTTTTTTTTTTTTTTTTTTTTTTTTTCTCCTGCCTCCACTTCTCTTCACTTCTCCTGTCCACTGTGAGGTTAAAAGTACACTCATACCTTCCACTTTCCTCCACTTACCTTGATCCACCCTCACTTAAGTAATTGTTCTCCACTTGCATCATTTTTTTTAAGTATCTTCCATCTTATCCACTTACATCTTCCACTTAACTTCCTCTTTCCGCAGTTAAGTAATTATTCACTCCAGGACTCCACTTGTACCTTCCATCTTTTAATCATCCACTTGAGTCCATCCACCCACGATAGAGTAAAATTCCACCTCAGGTTTTATAGTTTTCCTCTAAATCCACTGCATTACTCATCCACATCCAGCTGAAGACTCCACCGCCTCCACATAAATAAAGTGGACGCATACTTTATCTAATGTGCATTCACTGTCATATTAATCTTCATATTCATCTTCATTTTCATTTTTATCTTTCACAACAATTTTTTTTTTATCATTCTTTTATTTGTTACCTGAGTACGCGAAGCCACACCTGTTTATTGCTGTAACAGGTGTCTCAGGTGTGTGACAGATATGTTGCAGGTGTCTTATTTACCTGTGCACTACATTCAGACAGACATACACATATCTACCATCATCATATCATCAGAGGGGAAAAAGAGGACGAGCGAGGGGAAATTAGTGATGTTTCTACCAGTTTTTCCCCCTCCCCTCACTCCTCCCCTCGCTCTCCTGCCGCCGCGCACGCTTCTCCTCTTAAATCACGCGCCACAAAACACTCACTTGGAAAGAAAAAAAAAAAAAACATGGATGATTAGAAAGGAAGAAAGTTTCCCTGCGTGTCTTTCTATTTTGTTGCCCCATACAGGAAACTTGGAAAATATTGATACTGAACTGAACAGGAAACTTAAGAAAACAATGAAACTAGAGCATATTGAACAGAAAACTTTAAAAAAAAATTGGAAAACACCGGAATTTATTAAACATTGAACAGGAAACTTAGAAAACACTGGAACTAGGAAACACTGAACGTCCCTTGCGTGTTTCCCTAATGTGTTGCCCTTACAGGAGATTAGAAAACATGGAAACACGTAGAAGACTTTAGAAACTCAAGGCTTTACGACACAATTTAACGAAAGAAAAGAAGAGAAAAGAAGAGAGAGATAAAAAGAAAGATAGAAAGTAATCACATGTGTCTGTCTCTCCTCCTTATAGATAACTTAAGAAAAAAACAAAACAAAAGCAAAACAAGGGAAACTTATGTACCACGCAATTTAACGAAAGAAAAAGAAAAAGAAAATAAAGATAATAAGAAAGATAGAAAGTAATTATATGTGTCTATTTCTGCTTTATTACCTTACAGATAACTTTAAAAAAACATAAAAAAAAAACTTTTGAAACCGAACTCTGAAACTACGCAATTAAACGCAACTTCGCCACAGAGAGAGAGAGAGAGAGAGAGAGAGAGAGAGAGAGAGAGAGAGAGAGAGAGAGAGAGAGAGAGAGAGAGAGAGAGAGTAAGGGTGGAAATCTTGTAGGTAGAAGAGGAACAAGGTTTAACACTGTCCACACACCCACTCGTCCTTCTTCTCTCCCTCTCCCTCCTTAAGGCTGAAAAGAACGAAATTCATATGCAAATGCCTAATGATTACGTCTCTAATGATCAGCTACGATAAGAAAATAAAAAAAAAAAGAAATGTCCCCACTGGAATGTGATCGCTGCACTTTCCCTTAAAAAACAAGAAATTAGGTTGTGATAGTTCAAAGAAATGAGAGAATTGGGGTGTGGGAGACGGGGAGAGAGAGAGAGAGAGAGAGAGAGAGAGAGAGAGAGACAGGGCGCTCTTCATTTTAATTTTCTTAATTTGGAGCAACTTTAATCACAATTGTTCGAGAGAGGACCAGCTGTGATAGGTGGGGGAGGTTTTTGACGATGGAAGGAGGAAGAAGAAGAAGAGGAGGAGGAGGAGGAGGAGGAGGAGGAGGAGGAGGAGGAGGAGGAGGAGAGGAAAAGAATGATTAAGTGTAGAGAAGGGATTGGATGTAGGAAGGGAGGGGAAGAGATTAAAGAGTAAGAAGAAGAAAAGAGGACAAGGAAGAGGAGGAGGAGTAGGAGGAGGAGGAGGAAAGCTGAACAAGTAAGGAAGAAGAGGGGAAAGCGAGAAAAGCCAATAACAGAGAGAGAGAGAGAGAGAGAGAGAGAGAGAGAGAGAGAGAGAGAGAGAGAGAGAGAGAGTTAAACAGCAAGACTGACAAGAAATGTAGACAGAATCGCAGAGAGAGAGAGAGAGAGAGAGAGAGAGAGAGAGAGAGAGAGAGAGAGAGAGAGAGAGAGAGAGAGAGAGAGAGAGAGAATTTGCCAAGATGGGAAGCAGAGAAAAAGAAGAAGAGTGACAAGAAGAGAAGAGGGGGAGAGGAGAGGAGAGTGAGGGGAGAAAGGAGATAGATTGCCAAGGTAAGGGGAGAGAGAAGAGGGGCTGCCAAGGTGGGAGGGGAGGAGAGAGGGAGAGGGGGGAGGGGGGAAGGCCTACCAGGTGTGAGTGGTGAGGGGACAGGTGTGAGAGTGAGGGGAAACAGGTGGGTCGTGTGTGCAGGTGACAAATGAGATGAGTGAGAATAATGGTATGAGTGAGGGGGAAAAAAGAGGGAAGATGAGGGGAAAAAATAGGGGTGGGAAAAAAAGATGGGAAATTTATTAAGGAAAATATAAGATCCTAAGGGGAAAAATCTTGAATGTAAGCAAAAAAAATGATGATATATAACACAAAAAAAGTTATTGATGGAATGTAAACAAAATATTTATTCTCATAGACGCTGATGAAATAAAAGTACAGCAATTTTTAAAATACGAAATATATAAAAAATAAAATAAATAAATAAATAAACGAAAATATTACAAAAAAAAACACGTTGAAAATACGAGATATTACTATAATCACAAGAATAAATAAAAAAATAATACTACCACTATTAATCAGTTAAGAAAAAAAATATAAACAAAACTACAACATTAAAAAAAAAACTACAAAATTCAAGAAAAGAACGAATACATAAATAACAAAACAAAAAAAAGATCATAAACAAAAAAAAACACACAAAACCAAACAATTAACAAAAAGAAAACAACAACAACAACAACAACAACAATCACAAACACTCCCATTAGCACACGAATCCTCCTCAAAAAAAAAAAAGAAGAAAAAGAAAAAAACAGTGACTTTAAAAATTTTCGTGACATAAACAAGCCTGTATTTCGTGAGTCAGGATGTAGACAGGAGACTTTTAATATATCAGGTGTATACGATTCCACCTTCGTTGCACCTGTCCTGTGTGTGTGTGTGTGTGTGTGTGTGTGTGTGTGTGTGTGTGTGTGTGTGTGTGTGTGTGTGTGTGTGTGTGTGTGTGTAACAGTAGAGAACAGGTGTGCTTTCCTTGGCAGGTTATCTCGTAAAACTCACTTTCTGTAGCCCTTAATTAGTCGGCAGGTATCTAGACTCACCTGTCTCTCTCTCTCTCTCTCTCTCTCTCTCTCTCTCTCTCTCTCTCTCTCTCTCTCTCTCTCTCTCTCTCTCTCTCTCTCTCTCTCTCTCTCTTTCCCCAGGTGACCTATCGTATTACACTCAGCCACATCTTAATCTACCTTCCTCCTCCTCCTCCTCCTCCTCCTCCTCCTCCTCCTCCTCCTCCTCCTCCTCCTCCTCCTCCTAATTCCTTTCTAACCTCCTCTAATGTAAGATGATACACTTCTAAGAGGCTGCATCTCCTCCCCCCCCCCCTCCGCCAATCCACTGCTGTACGGAACGGCCTGATTAAGCGGTAATTAGCAGGAATGGCGGGTGCAGGAGGGCAGCTGAGTCTCTAGGATAGTTGAGTCATATGTGTTCGTTCCTCCGACCTCCACTTTTTTCCCTGTCAAAAGTTAGTCTCGTACCTCGCGGCGGGATGTGTGAGAGAGAGAGAGAGAGAGAGAGAGAGAGAGAGAGAGAGAGAGAGAGAGAGAGAGAGAGAGGTGCATTCACGTATAGATGAAACGTAATGATTGAAATGATAGTTTTTTTTTTTTGAGTAATCTAAAAAAAATAAATAAAAGTTATTTGAAAGATAGTTAAGAAAATTATTAGTTAAGGAGAAAAGGAGACAATTGGACACATGACGTACAAAAAAAGAATTATAATTAGATCATAAACACAAAAAAAAAAACATTTAAAAAGCCACTTAGGGACATTACAATGACCAATAAGAAATTAACGAATAAAAAAACAAAGAAAAGAGAAAAAAAGACAAAAAAAGAAAACAAGTGAGTCAAGAGTTTTAAACCTTACTCTCCTTTTTAAAAACCTACAATTGAACCGCAAACCACTTTAAAAAGCCTTCCTTTAAAAGGTCACCCACTAAACTGTCATGCTTTCCTTTTTTTTTTTTTTGTGAATCTTTTTCTTGGTGGAATTTTCATTTTTCATCCACTCTTTTTGCTGGTCCACTCTTTGTCTTCCCTCATCCACTGAGCGCCGCGTCACAGGTGGAGGGCGGGAGGAATGTGCGGCTCCCTTACCTGGCTAACCTGTCACGTGTGAGGGGAAGAATTGTTAAGGTGTTGAAAGGAAGATGGAGTCACTTGTGTATTTTTTCTTGTTTTTTATTTATTTATTTTATTTTTTATTTTTTTTATCTTGTGTTATTGGTTGTTCATTTTTTGTTTTTTGTTTTGTTTTATACTTGTGGATTTTTTTTTATTGTTATTATTTTTCATTTGTTTTACCTGTTAAGAATGTAAGAAAGTAGAGAAGCTGCAGTAAGTCGTCATACCTACACTCTAGAAAGACATAGAGAAAAAAAATAAAATAAAGAAAACGAGATAACGATGCTCTAAAAGAAAACGTGGACAAACCCACAAATAAAGAAGAAAATAACCTAAACCAAACCAAAGAAAAAAAAACACGAAAAAGAAAGTAAGAGAGAGAGAGAGAGAGAGAGAGAGAGAGAGAGAGAGAGAGAGAGAGAGAGAGAGAGAGAGAGAGAGAGAGAGAGAGAGGTTCTAAACAAACGATAGACAAACCACACACACAAAACAAAAGCAACACAATATTTCCTTAACACCAAAAAAAAAAAAAATAAATAAATAAAAAAAAAAAAGAAAAGAAAAAGAAAACGGGAGAGGAATAAGGAAGAGAGCATGGAGTGCGGGACGCCTGCTCACCAAAGCGTCAGTTTGGAGAAGAAAATGGAAATGGCTCCTCTCTATGCTAATTATTAGAGTAGATTTCTTCCGTGCCTTTGGGAACCGCGCCTGGATGTGCCTCGCCCGCTGGTATAATCCTCAGGGGCTTTTGTCTCCTGAAGGGGCTGACGGGGGTGGAGAGGGAGAGTGAGGAGTAACAAGGTGAGATTTGGCGTAATTGTAAAGTTCTTTTTTGTTAACCTACTAGTGAAGGAGGGACAGAAGGGAGAGAGGTGGTGGGTGGAGTAATTTGGGAGAGGATGGGGGAGGCTGGAAGGGGAAGGGATGCAGGGGGTGGGGTGTAATAAGGAGGAGAGGATGGGGAAAGAAAGGGTTGCAAGAGTGTGTGTGTGTGTGTGTGTGTGTGTGTGTGTGTGTGTGTGTGTGTGCGTGCGGAATTCAGTTGGCGAAAAAAGAGAAGGAAGAAAGGAAGGAAAGATTAGGTTGAAAAAACAATAAATACTAGAGTAAGAAAAGAAAAGTGTGTTGAAGGATACAAATAAAATTAAAAAAAATAGGTATATCATTTTTTTTCATACACGTACAGTAACTGGTCAGAAAAGTAACAAAAATAAAGATTAAGAAATAAACAAGTAAGCCAATGAGGTATCTGTCTATCTACCTGTCTATCTATCTATCCATCTATCTATCCTGCCAACTATCTATCTATCCATCTATTTACCTACCTATCTACCCATCTCTTGCATCAGCCAATCAAGAGCTCCCATCAGTTCCCCAGCTTCACCACCACAAGGCTTAGAGCATCCCAGTAACCAATCACAGCACCCAACACCCGCACCACACCCTCCACCACTCCTAACACACCTGACACACACCCTCAGGTATTCCTCCCGACCTTTACCGCTCACGCAAGTTAGCAGCCACGCCTTCGTCTCCGCCTGGTACTCTCTTTTTTAATACTTTTTTTCTTCCTTTTACGGTATCTTTTTTTTTTTTTTTTTTTTTTTAGGTTGATTCATTAAGTCATTCACTCAGTATTGTATTTCTTTGACTGTAGTATTGTTGTTATTCATTTTTTTTCAAGGTTATTCAGTTGTTCTAGTACATATTTTTCTATCTTGCTGTATTTTGTATTTTTATTTCAGATTCATTCCTTCATTCATTCACTTGGTTATTATTTCTTTGTTTTTTGTCCTCTAATTCGTACTTTATTTTACATTTTTCAAGCTCATTCATTTAGTTCAGTTTTTCTACCTAGTACTGTATTTTTGCTTTTTTATCAAATTCATTCACTCATTCACTCACGTAGTATAGATTTCTCTAAAAAGTACAGTTATCACACACCTACCAATCTCATCCACTCACCCACTCATCCACACTAGCATAGACTCGCTCACCTGTCCACCTGTGTACCTCATCCACCTTTCCACTTAAATCCATAACAAAAAAACATTCTAGTTCAAATCCATTATTTTATTTATTTATTCATTTTTAATTACTTCGATCACCTGAAGGAGGGAGAGATGCCACGGCCAGGTGAGCGAAGGAGGGGCAGGTGAAGGTGTTGAGGGAGTGATCAGCCTGACCTCTCACCTGCAGAAGGGTGAAGGAGAAGGAGAAGGAAGAAGAGGAAAAGAAAGGGAGGATTTTAAGGAGAGAAGAACAGGTGGAGGGTGAAGGAAGGAGAGGAAAAGGGATAAGGTGAAGGAGGGGAAGGAAGAGGAGGAGGAGGAGGAGGTTAATGTCAGGAACCACGGCAATATTCTTAGATTGAATGAGGAAAGGAAGAGGAGGAAGAGGAGGAGAAGGAGGAGGAGGAGGAGGAGGAGGAGGAGGAGGAGGAGGAGGAGGATTATACAAACTCCAGTTAACTTTTAAGCTATGATGAAAAATTGGTCAAGAAATTTATAAGAAAAATGGGAATTCTTGGTGTTGTTGGCAGTGTAGTTGTGTTGCTGGTCACGTGTTCCTTTGAGTTGCAGGTATTGTTAGTGTGTGTTGTTTGTTGCTAGAAGTGTTGGTGGAGCTTCTGTTGCCAATTGCTAATAATCTGTATGTTTCTAAGTGTTTCTCACTGGTTCGTGTTGCTAATCAAGTGTTTCCTTTGTGTTGCAGTGTGTTTCTTTGTGTTCTCTGGTGCTGGAAATGGTGATAGATCTTGTGTTACTAATCTGACTGTGTTTGTGTTGATGTTATTGCTGTGTATCGCTTGTGTTACGTTGTCTTGTTCTGCTGACTGTGTTTCTTTGTGTTGCAGAGACAAGTCGTAATGTGTTTTACTGTATTATTTGTGTTTATCGCAATTAGTAATGATGGACCTTGTGTTACTAATATATGTTTCTAAAGTGTTATCTTGTGTTGCTGACTGTGTTTCTTTGTGTTGCAGGACGACGGTGTGCTGGAGGAGGGTGAGGGAGAGGGAGCAATCAACCTGTCAGCCAGGCCCTCAAGACAAACATCTCCCCTCGACCCTGACCAGGTAAGTTCCCCTCACTGCACACCTGTATTGCTCAGAGCACACCTGTCGTCCCTCACCTGTGTCACTCTTCTTGTTTCCTTCTCCATACCTTTACGCCTTTTTTTTCCCTTCAGGTGTGTTTTCCCCCTCATAGCACATCTGTTTCCCTCTACCACACACCTGTCTCTCCTCACCTGTGCCACTTCTCTCGTTTTCTTTCGTATTTTCAAGTTTTGTCCTTCCTTCCCGATCTTCCTCCAGGTGTGTTTCCCCCTCACTTCTACACCTGTTTCCCTTCACTACAGACCTGCCTCCCCTCACCTGCGCCATTTCTACCTGCGTTTTCTTCCATATTTGTCATTCCTTGTTTCCCTTTTCTGTCTCTTTCCCCTTTATTTCCACAGGTATTTCCCCTCACTCCTGCACACCTGCTTGTCCTCAGATTTAGTCACGTTTTATCATTTCAACTTCCCTCCTTCCCCTCACCTCTCCTTCTGTATCTTTTCTCCCCTCTCATCCTTCACTAGTTTCTCTTATTCTTCTCATCTCTTTCTCTCTCTCTGTCCTTTCCTCTATCTCCTGTTCTTTCTCCCTATTTCTCTCTTTTCTCCTCTTCTCTCATCTATCCTTTCTTCCCTCTCATTCCTCAGTTTCTCTTAGTTTCTCTCATTCATTCCTCTCATTTCCCTTTCTCCATTCCCCTTTTCTGTGTTTTCCCTCACTTTCCTCCCCTCTCCTCAGGTTTTCTTACTCTATCTTTCCCTCCATCATACCACCCGTTTCCTCTCTCCCTTCTCCCCTCTCTCCCCCTTCCCATCCCTCACAATTTCCCCCCCTATAGACACTGATCAACATTCCAGCTCCTCTCCCCTTTTCTTCCTCTCTCGCCACCTCTCTCCTCGTCCCCTCTCGGATAATAAGTTCTCACCTGTCTTGCGATTACCTGTGTGAGGGTAATTATGAAACTTGCGTGATAATTTGCTTGTCCTAAGATCGTATTTTTTTTTTTTTTGGTTTATAGTTTATCTGTGAAATGATGTGACAGGAAAAGCGTTTAATTGATACAAATGACGGATTAAAAGTGGTATTGTTCTTAGAGAGAGAGAGAGAGAGAGAGAGAGAGAGAGAGAGAGAGAGAGAGAGAGAGAGAGAGAGAGTGTGTGTGTGTGTGTGTGTGTGTGTGTGTGTGTGTGTGTGTGTGTGTGTGTGTGTGTGTGTGTGTATCAGTTCTCATTTGTCTACAATATCAAGATTAATTTTGTTCTCTTCTAAAATGACAGCTGTATTTTAAAGCAACAATAGGATGAAATCGAATACAAGACACACACACACACACACACACACACACACACACACACACACACACACACACACACACACACACACAAGAATGTTAAGTCACACAGACACAACTAACAAAAGAGATTAATATCGTGTGTGTGTGTGTGTGTGTGTGTGTGTGTGTGTGTGTGTGTGTGTGTGTGTGTGTGTGTGTGTGTGTGACAAAAGCCGAACTGTCTTGACTCCTGAGTCTTACAATACGTTTAAGAAATAAATCACTACAAGAATTAAATTACTTTCTCGTCATCTTAATTCCATTGTTATTATTACCTTTGTTACCTATGAGGATCCTAATTACACACACACGCACGCACACACACACATCAGTAACCTCCCCACCTCAGCTTTCCTCCCCATGCACTCCCTGTCACCCTATCAAGCCATATCTTTCCACCACCTAACTTAACCTAACCAAACTTAACCTAACCTAACCTAACCTAGCCTAACCTAACCTAACCTAACTTAACCTAGCCTAACCTAACCTAACCTAACTTAACCTAACTTAACCTAACCTAACTTAACCTAACCTAACCTAACCTAACCTAACCTAACTTAACCTAGCCTAACCTAACCTAACCTAACTTAACCTAACCTAACTTAACCTAGCCTAACCTAACCTAACCTAACCTAACCTAGCCTAACCTAACCTAACCTAACTTAACCTAACCTAACCTAACCTAACCTAACTTAACCTAGCCTAACCTAACCTAACCTAACTTAACCTAACCTAACCTAACCTAACCTAACTTAACCTAACCTAACCTAACCTAACTTAACCCAACCTAACTTAACCTAACCTAACCTAACCACTTTATAAGGTACAACATTTTTCTCAATCCCCAAAACATCAAATTGAGAAGCCATTAAGTAAAATAGACTCGGTTGATAGAGACACACACAGATAGATAGATAGACAGATAAACACGCGCTAATCATGCCAGTGGTGTATCCGCGAGAGAGAGAGAGAGAGAGAGAGAGAGAGAGAGAGAGAGAGAGAGAGAGAGAGAGAGAGAGAGAGAGAGAGAGAGAGAGAGTACATCACATCATCACCTTATTAGCATTTTTTAACCAAGAAATAACTTCCCTCCTCGACCTCCTCCTCCTCGTCTTCCTCCTCCTCCTCCTCCTCCTCCTCCTCCTCCTCCTCCTCCTCCTCCTCCTCCTTATTTAAGAACCAAATGAACAATACTCGTTTTTTTACTAACATCACATACTGAAGAGGAGGAGGAGAAAGAAGAACATGAGGAAGAAAGAGGGAGAAGATGAAAAGCAGGAGGAGGAAGAGGAGGAAAGAGACTAAGAGGAAGAAAAAGACCAAGAGAAGGAAGAAGACCAAGAGGAAAAGGAGGAAGAGGTGCAGATATTTTGGTTGCAAGCAGAGTCTTCTGTAAACTAAGGTGCGCCTTGTCTCTGTGCACGCGATTTTGTCGAAACTAAACTGTTTACAAGTGAGCCATCCGCCGCAGCCTGTTTACCGCACACGTAAACACACCGGCGCGCCACCATCGCTAATCGGGAGGCCAAACAATACTCCCAAGTGGCGGAGGTGGTGATGCAGACGCGGCTGGAGGTGCTGCAGGGGGAGGCGGTGATAGAAAGGTGATTTCAGTATGCATCGTTCACTTTTCATCTCCTAATTGATTGTTTTTCTTCATTTTCGACGTGAATTGATCTTAAGTTCGCCTCGTTATTGATTCTCCTTTAGTTTGTGATTGGAGGGTTTAATAATGTTCTGTGATTGCGTGTTGTTTTTTTATTGTTTTTAAGGGGAGTGATGTAATTTTTTTGTTTCTCGTAGGGCTTGTGATAAAATTCTTGGGGTTATTGATTGGTGTGCAGCGGAGTGAGTGCCGGGGCTTGTTTATTCTGCAAAGACTGGCTGTTTTCTGGTCTTGAAGCGTGTGTGACTCAAAATTCGCTGGGTTTTTTTCTTTTTCTTTTTTTTTTTCTTAAGGATGCCACTTAATTTTCTGGGGCATTATATTCTATTTTGCTCGGAGATGGAATGTTGAATTAATTACGAAGACTTTTTTTTTGCTTTTTTTCTGAGTATATGCCTTAAAATTTCGGGGGATATATTTTTTTATTATTATTTTATTTTGTTCAATGATAGAATGTTGAATTATTTACGCAGACACATTTTCATTTATTTATTCATTTATTTATTCTTTTTTTTAATATATACCTTAAAATCTTGAGGGGTAACTTTTTTTTGGCATTATTATTTAATTTTGTTCAGAGATAAAATTTGAATTGATTACTAAGACACATTTTTGCCTTTTTTCGAGATACATACAATAATATTTTGGGGAACTATTATTATTGTTATTTTATTTCACTTCAACCAGTAAATCATCACAAATTCGAAGGCAACAACATCATTTAATTTGCAAGGACAGACAGACTTTCTATTATTATCTTATCTACCACTTCCAGAAAAGTGTGTGAAGAGAATCGTAACCTCTTAACCTAACCTAACCTAATTCCAACCTTATTTAACCTAACCGAACCGAATCATTACACTAGAGTGAGGAGATCCCTAACCTAACCAAAAAAACCCTAACCTAACCTAACCTAACCTAACCTAACCTAACCTAGCCTAACCTAACCTAACCTAACTGAGCCTATCCTAACCTAACTCAACTAAACCTAACCTAACCAAACCAAACCAGACCTAACCTAACCTAACTGAACCTAACGTAACCTAACCTAACCTAAGCCAATCTCCCCTTATCCCACCCTAACTGAACCTAACCAAACCGAACCTAACCTAATCTAACCTAACCTAACTCAACCCAACCCAACCCAACCCAACCCAAACCAACCCGACCCAACCCAACCTAACCAGCAGCATAAAGAGAAGGAAGTCCACATGAGGAATATTTCAGTGGTGCGTAGCGGGCGTGGCGAGGCGTGGGTGCGAGCTGGTGCGGTTGTAGCTGCCACCCGCTCGCCACCCGCTCGCCGTCCGCTCACCGCCCTCGCCTCCGCATCACAACTGATCACTGCTAAGTAATTCAGGATTGCGTGCGCGTGTGTCGATCAATGATGTATGTGTGATCGACGTGGTGATGTGCAGGGGCGGGCATGGCGGGCACGGAGACGAGAGAGAGAGAGAGAGAGAGAGAGAGAGAGAGAGAGAGAGAGAGAGAGAGAGAGAGAGAGAGAGAGAGAGAGAGAGAGAGAGAGGTTGATATGTCTCGTATATGGATTTTTCTCAGATGTCTCTTGGTTGTT
>NC_087189.1:2127500-2130000 GCF_035594125.1 Scylla paramamosain
TCTCTCTCTCTCTCTCTCTCTCTCTCTCTCTCTCTCTCTCTCTCTCTCTCTCTCTCTCTCTCTCTCTCTCTCTCTCTCTCTCTCTCTCTCTCTCTCTCTCTCTCTCTCTCTCTCTCTCCCTCCCTTCGTCAGCGTCTCTTACATGCATCACGCTTTCTTTCAAACCATCCTCTTGGGCCTCTTATTTAGAGAGTCTAATTCGTCAGAGAAACCTCCTGGCCCTCCTCTTCCTCTTCCTCCTCCTTGTCGTCCTCCTCCTCCTCCTCCTCCTCCTTCTCCTTCTCTTATATATCATTTAGCTGAGCCGGGAAAAAGGAACACTGAAGGAGGCGACATTTTGCACTCGTGGAAACATCTGTTACAACTTGTGATGGACCAATTAGGATTTTTCTTCTCGGTAAATATCATTAGTGCTTGATATAAGTTCCCATAAATAACGTCTGGTGGGGGGCGTTCTGGCGGCCTGTTGGGGGGCCTGGGGGAGCTAAGGGGGTTGTTGATACTGGTTGGGTGGTTTATTATTTGACTTCCTTCTGCTGGTTAGTCGTGATTTGCTCGTTAAGAGGATTTTTGGAGCGGGGGGCGTTGGTGGGGGGGTGGTCAGGGCGCTGGGGGGGCGTAAATTGAGGAGTTAGAAAGACGCCGTAAGTTGGTGACTGGCGTGGCTGGTATATTGGCTCGCCGGCGTGTTTGTGGGGGCCGTGTAAGCTGTGCTGGGGTTCGAACCGTGTGTGTGTGTGTGTGTGTGTGTGTGTGTGTGTGTGTGTGTGTGTGTGTGTGTGTGTGTGTGTGTGTGTGTGCTGGACGTTCTTAGATGTTCCTTCCGATGGACTCTGCTCTCCTCCTCCTCCTCCTCCTCCTCCTCCTCCTCCTCCTCCTCCTCCTCCTCCTCCTCCTCCTCCTCCTCCTCCTCCTGCTATCGTATCCTATCTCTCTAACTAGGAGCCAATTACAAGTAGTTTCCTGATAGCCATGGAAGATCATAAAGATTTGTTTGGTTATCCTCCTCCTCCTCCTCCTCCTCCTCCTCCTCCTCCTCCTCCTCCTCCTCCTCCTCCTCCTACTACTACTCCTCCTCCTCCTCCTCCAGATTTTTCCCTTCTTTCCACTCTTTATTTGCTATTTTTTTCTAGTACATCTCTTGTTCCTCACTCCTGCCCCGCCCCTTCGTCGCCTTCTACAGGTGGTCCCCTTAGAAGCAGCGCCTCCTCGCTTCCACGCCTCCCCGTAGCTGCCTTCGTCAGTTTAATTTAGACACAAACTCCTGCCGAAGGATTTGATGGGGCTGGCTAGGTTGTGGAAGGATAGAGGAAGTGATGCCTCCTCCTCCTCCTCCTCCTCCTCCTCCTCTTTCTCCTGTAGTGTTGTGTGTGAGGGCGCTGAGACGTGTCGTGAAGCTTCCATTTCGAGGCTTCGTCAGCTTTTAAGGAAAATTATGATGCTTTTGAAAATTATGTGAACTATTCTTTTGTTTTCATCTTTCTTCCCTCACTCCTCCTTCCCCATCACCAGAACTCCCCTCTCCCCTCACCTCCCCTCTGGCGTTTCCTCTCCCCAGCCCCGCTTCACTTTACCCCTTAAACACCTCCCAAGTCCTCCATCTCCTTCCCCATCACCAGAACTCCCCTCTCCCCTGATCTCCCCATTTCTTATTCCTCCCATCTGGCGTTTCCTCTCCCCAGTCCTGCTCTGCGTTACCCCTTAGACGCTCAGCTCTCTCCTTCTATCTCTCTTCTCCCAAATCCTCCTTCTCTCCCCTCCTGAAGATGCTAGGGGCGTTTCTCACTCTCCCTCTCCCTCTCCCTCCCCACTCTCGCTCTCTCCCTTCAAGAAAGATGGGCTGAAAAAATCCTGATAGCTTCTTTCCTTGGTAATGAACATAATATTAATTTTCCCAATTTCTTACTTTTGGAACTAATTAAAAATCCTGACGATCTGGGATGAATTAGACTTTGAAAATTGTCTGGCGGCCACTTTCTTGGTTGATTGAGTGAGGGGGGCAGGGAAGGGGGCGTGGGGTGATGAGGGGGGAGGGGGTGAGGGGTGTGTTACAGAGCATGTGATGGTTTTAATATTATGGAATGTTATTATTATTATTATTATTTATTTATTTTTTTTATGTATTTCTGTGTGTCTGGATGATTGGATGGTTGGGTGGGTGGTTGAGTGGTTGGAGTGGTGGATGAATGGGTGGATTTCTCTCTCTCTCTCTCTCTCTCTCTCTCTCTCTCTCTCTCTCTCTCTCTCTCTCTCTCTCTCTCTCTCTCTCTCTCTCTCTCCTGTTTTTCTATTTAATTTTTCTTGGTGCAAACAAAGTGTCAGGTAAGCAAGAGGTGTGTTACAGTTGCTGCATGTTCCAGTCACCAGTTTCTCTCTGTGTGGTTAAGTTATCGTTGTATTAATTTAATTTCTTCCGTTTTTTTTTTTTTTTTTTTTTTTTTTTTTTTTATGCTGTCTTAAAAATGTCTTGAAATAATCAGAAGAAAATTAAGAGTGATCG
>NC_087189.1:2135000-2140000 GCF_035594125.1 Scylla paramamosain
AAGTTTGGGTATGTTTGGGTAAGTTTGGGAAGGTTTGGGATGGGTTTGGGCAAGCTTGTTTAGGTGTGGGTAGCTCTGGGTAAGTTTGGGTAGGGTTGGATTGGCTTGGGTAGATCTGGCTAGGTATGGATAGGTGTGAGTAGGTTTGGGTGGGGTTTGGAAAAGTTTGGGTAAGTTTGGATAAGTTTAGGTAGGTATGAGTAAGTTTGGGTGGATATGAATAGGTGTGGGGAGTGACTGGGTAGGTTTGGGTATGTGACAGAGTGGGGGAAGGTTGGGGGACAGGGCGGAGCTGGGTAAGGCAAGGCGGGGCATCAGGGCGGCTGTTCCTTATTGCCTGTGTCTCGTGCGTCGCGTCGCGGGGCTCAGGACAGGTAAAAAGAGCAAAATGAAAGGTGTGTTAGGTGTGCTACGGTCTGTCTTCCATCTTGTGTGCTTAATTTTTTTTTCTTTTTTTTTTCTCTCTCTCTCTCTCCCCTTCCTTCATTCAAATTTTCAAAGTTTTCACAGGTGTGTTGAGTGTTCAGGTGTGCTCCTTCCTCAGGTGTGTGATTAGTACAGGTGTGAGTAAGGAAAGGTTGCTTTTAGACCAAGTTCATGTGTGATTTGTAAATGTTACTTTGTGTTTTATTTGTGTTATTGATTTGTGTTAAGAATGTAACTGTTGATCTGTCTGTACATCTCTCTAGGTGTGATAACTTGTCCAGGTGTAATTATAGTCTACACAGGTGTACTAATTAATCAACTGCTGGATGAGTAACTAACGTGACCTCTAAATCTAATCTTAATGTTGAGTTTCTTTAGATATTTGTAGTTATTTTTTTTCTTCAGTAAGTTAATATCTCTCTCTCTCTCTCTCTCTCTCTCTCTCTCTCTCTCTCTCTCTCTCTCTCTCTCTCTCTCTCTCTCTCTCTCTCTCTCTCTCTCTCTCTCTCTCTCTCTCTCTCTCTCTCTCTCTCTCTCTCTCTCTCTCTCTCTCTCTCTCTCTCTCTCTCTTGAAAGATGATGTTCGTGTGTGTGACATTTTGTGTGTTTGTGTGTATGTTTCACCTTACTTATGTATATTTATTCTTTTCCCAGGTAAGCTCACAGGTGGTGACGGAGGTGCGTGAGTATAGTGTGTGTGTGTGTGTGTGTGTGTGTGTGTGTGTGTGTGTGTGTGTGTGTGTGTGTGTGTGTGTGTGTGTGTGTTTATTGGCGTCATTATTGCTCAATTTCACGAATCGGCGACCTTTCTAAGAATATTTGGTTTTAATTGTTAAGGAATCTGAACCTGACGTTATTTCGTGTGTGTGTGTGTGTGTGTGTGTGTGTGTGTGTGTGTGTGTGTGTGTGTGTGTGTGTGTGTGTGTGTGTGTGTGTGTGTGCGCCTGTCTTTCCGTTCCCTGACAGTTTTCACACACACACACACACACACACACACACACACACACACACACACACACACACACACACACACACACGCCAAAAAATCACTGATCCCCCCAATTTAGTCAATATCTCTGCTCAAGGAAATTGGAATATTCTCGCGATTTCAACTTTTTCCACCCGACGCTGACCAAGATAAGGGAAACATCAGCTCCCCCTCTCATTTAGCGAAAAGTTGGCTGTGGCTTGGCTTGCGGCTGTGTGATGGTGCTGATGGGCGTGCTAGCGTGTATGGGCGTCTATAGGCTGCCCTGGAGATGAGTGATTGGTGTATTCTTTGACTGATTGATTTGACTTGCCGTGTGTTTTGAGTTATGTTGGCAGAAAATGCGGTTATATATTTTGTTTGTTTGTTTATTTATTTATTTTTATGTTATACTGTTATGATTTAGATTTTCTTTCTTGCTAGGTTGTTTTTAAGAGTTCGTGCTGATTATTAACTGGTGGCAAAGAGGAAAAATTGTAGGTTTGGTGTTTTTTATTTATTGCGTAGTCACATTATAATTACTAATCTTTTTTTCTCTCTTCTAATACGTTTAACCTCGAAAAATAAGAATAAATAAAGAAGAGATAGATAGGAATGGTAAATAATATGAACAAAATATACGAAAAAAATGGAAAAATACGAAAATACGCAGAATATTGTTAGGTTTCGTGTTTTTATCATTATAACTAATATTTTAACATTTCCTATCGCTTAAAACTAAAATAAGAGTAAATAAATAAGAGACAGATAGGATTAGCAAGTATATATAAAAGAGAGACAAGAAAAAGAAAAAAAAAGACAGAGAAGAAAATATAAATCAGATCAGGTTCAGAATGTAAATATATATATAAAAAAAAAGGGGGAAAATATGAATATGAAGAGAGATGAGAAGAAAATATTTGGTCTCCTTCACATACAGAATAGAAAAATGTGACAAAAAAAGAAACAAGAGAGACGAGAACAAAACATTTAGATCCCTCACACATAAAATCGTAAATATAACAAAGAATGGAAGACAAAAGAAAAATGATAAACAAGACAGCGTAGAAAAAAAGAAAAAGAAGAGTTAAGAAAGATAGAGAGGTGATGACAAAGATAGAACGACAGAAAAGATTTTAAACACTACACGCTCAAAGAAGGATAAAAATAAAGAGATAAAAAAGAACATTTCTAAGCAACTCACAAACAAAAATAAACAAAAATACCATCTGAACAAGAATAATGAACTGCTAATGACACAACAAACACCTCACATACTAAGAAAGAGATAAAGATAGAGATAAAAAAACATTCTGAACCACCAACAAACAAACATACAAACCAACAAATTAAACACCACAAAAACGAGAAAAGAAAAACAATAATAATCTAACAAAGCACTCCCATACAATCATCTGCCTTACTTCACCTAACTTAACCTAACCTAACCTGACTTAACCTCACCTAACCTAACTTAACCTTACCCAACCTAACCTTACCTCACCTAACCTAACCTAACCTGACCTCACCCAACCTAACCTAACCTAACCTAACATAACCTAACCTAACCTAACCTAACCTGACTTAACCTCACCTAACCTAACTTAACCTTACCCAACCTAACCTAACCTCACCTAACCTAACCTAACCTGCCTTCACCTAACTTAACCTAACCTAACCTAACATAACCTAACCTAACCTAACCTAACCTGACTTAACCTCACCTAACCTAACTTAACCTTACCCAACCTAACCTTACCTCACCTAACCTAACCTAACCTGCCTTCACCCAACTTAACCTAACCTAACCCAACGTAATTTAACCTAACCTAACCCAACCTAACCTAACCCAACCTAACCTCACCTCACCCAACCCAACCTCACCTCACCCCACTTAACCTCACCACACCTCACTTAACCTAACCTCACCTCAGCTGCTGGAATATTAACACAGGTATGCAGGGAGCGCCGGTGAGCCTTTGAACGTAGGCTGCCATTTCCACAAACTAACTCATTTATCAGCCAATTAAGACAAGGCATTCCGGCGGCACAAGAAGCTCTGGGGTAGTGAGTGGGGGACGGAACCACGTTGAACAAGCGGACAAAGGTCATTGCCTAGTTCGTGTAATCACCGTCGGTCAATATTGCAGCGCGGCGGGTAATTAGAAGCGCTCAATGTTTCACGGCGGTACCTGCACAGCGTCACTTGGCTCCGTGCGGCTAATTGGCTCACATCTTACCGCCATTACTTTTGTATCCGAGACTTACTACTGCCTGGGAGAGAGAGAGAGAGAGAGAGAGAGAGAGAGAGAGAGAGAGAGAGAGAGAGAGAGAGAGAGAGAGAGAGTGTAAAATAAGTGAAAAGGAAAACAGAAGGAATGTAGGTTTTATGTGTGTGTGTGTGTGTGTGTGTGTGTGTGTATGTGTGTGTGAGAGAGAGAGAGAGAGAGAGAGAGAGAGAGAGAGAGAGAGAGAGAGAGAGAGAGACCTAACTTAACCTAACCAAACCAAACAGACACAAAAATGAAGAAAACACACGCATCCTCTCTCTCTCTCTCTCTCTCTCTCTCTCTCTCTCTCTCTCTCTCTCTCTCTCTCTCTCTCTCTCTCTCTCTCTCTCTCACCGCGGCGCGTTGGAAAGGTCGCCGGAACTTGCATATTGGAGAAGGTGGAACATGCTGTCAACCGCGTGCCATCTCATCCCTGATTGGCCCATCAAAGTTGTACACGCGCGTTAGGGAAGAACACGGGAGGAGGGGTGGCTGCTGAGGAGGGAGGGGGGGTAAAGGGGTGAAGGGGTAAATGGGAGCGAAAGGGGTAAAGGGATGTATATTGTGATGGAGCTTGTTTTGTTATTTTTTGTTTATTTGTTTATTTTTTATTTATTTATTTATTCTTTCTAAATGGGTGTTATTTAATTTCCTTATTTCTGTTTTTTTTTTTTCTCTTTTACTTCCGTTTTATTCTTTTTGTGTGTTAATATCTTGACTTTTTTTTACTTTCTTTCTTCTTCTTCTTCTTCTTCTTCTTCTTCTTCTTCTTCTTCTTCTTCTTCTTCTTCTTCTTCTTCTTCTTCTTCTTCTTCTTCTTCTTCTTCTTCTTCTCCTTTTCCTTCTTCTCCTTCTTCTTTATTTTCTTGTCGGCAATAGATTATCACTTTTTGTTCACCTGTCTTTGCTTTATTCATATTCTTGTTATTGTTTTTTTCTTTCGCTTTTCATAGCAACGTGTCTGTGTGTGTGTGTGTGTGTGTGTGTGTGTGTGTGTGTGTGTGTGTGTGTGTGTGTGTGTGTGTGTGTGTGTGTGTGTGTGTGTGTGTGTGTGTGTGTGTAATTGTTGCGTGCATGACCTTTTGTATCATGAGGGAAACGATACAC
Source organism: Scylla paramamosain (assembly GCF_035594125.1). NCBI lineage: Eukaryota > Metazoa > Arthropoda > Malacostraca > Decapoda > Portunidae > Scylla > Scylla paramamosain. The sequence goes on from NC_087189.1 coordinate 2,139,771, forward strand.
CTGGAGATGACCTGCCGCCTCCTCCTCCTCCTCCTCCTCCTCCTCCTCCTCCTCCTCCTCCTCCTCCTCCTCCTCCTCCTCCTCCTCCTCCTCCTCCTCCTTTGTCGTGTTTTGTCTAGTACTTGAAGTTTTTTGTCTTTCTTTTTCTGTTATCTGTTATTCTCTGTGTGTTTGAGAGAGAGAGAGAGAGAGAGAGAGAGAGAGAGAGAGAGAGAGAGAGAGAGAGAGAG
>NC_087189.1:2142500-2145000 GCF_035594125.1 Scylla paramamosain
CACACACACACACACACACACACACACACACACACACACACACACACACACACACACACACACACACTCACAAAAAAAAAGACAAACATTCCTTACCCCAGCACACCACCATCCTACAAAATCATTAATATACACATGCACGCACACACACACACACACATACACGCGTGCGGGGCTGATTACACACACACACACACACACACACACACACACACACACACACACACACACACATCCTTGGCCCTGCATACACCACCTATGAAGACGCCCTGACCACCCTGAGTCTGTCCAGAATATCCACCAGGCACCGAGAGGCTCTGGAGAAGTTTGGGAAGGGACTACTGCATCATCCGCGTCTCAGAGACATGCTGCCGCCCGACGCGCCTCGCCCTGTCCGTGCCACCAGACACCACAACAAAATAACGCCCCTGAAGGCGCCGCGCACGGACCGGTACAGACTCAGTGCGATTCCCACCATGGTGCGAGCCATCAATCGATAGTATTTCCCTCCTAGATTAGTCTTACCGTTAGGATTAATGTTAAGTTTTTCCCCATCCCCTATGTACATTTTCAGTTTGTCAACTGCCTAAATAATAAACCGTTTATTATTATTATTATTATTATTATTACACACACACACAGGCACGCTAACACTCTTCCTAATATTCCTCAGACTCATAATTGTAAGTCTTACTCACACAACCTTCGTCTCTCCCTCTTTTTATGTATTTTCTTGTTTGTTTTACCTTTTTTTTCGTTTATTTATTTATTTTTTTGTGTGTGTTTTTATTTTGGTGAGTTTGTATTCAATTTTATCCAGTGTGTTTGGATCTGTCTGTCTTTTGTTCTTTCTCTCTCTCCCTCTCTGTGTATGTGTGTGTGTGTGTGTGTGTGTGTGTGTGTGTGTGTGTGTGTGTGTGTGTGTGTGTGTGTGTGTGTGTGTGTGTGTGTGTGTGTGTGTGTTACTTAATCATAATAGACAATATGTACAAATCAGCCTCAGCACTTCCCCCCTCCCCTCTTTTTTATCCTCCCCCTCCTCCCTTTCACCCATCCCCCTCCCTTTACTAATATATCAAGGGAGGAAGGGGGAGAGGGGTGGTGTATGGTGTTAATATGGGTCAGTTTCCCCCTTCCCTTCCCTTCCCCTTCCTATCTTCCCCCTCACTTACCCTCTTCTTCTCCTCTTCTTCCCCTTTCCCTTTATTTCTCCTTATATATCTTTTTTCCCTATTTTATTTATTTATTTTTTTTCTCACTCCATCATCATAGATATTATAGGAGTGTTCATTGCTCACACACACACACACACACACACACACACACACACACACACACACACACACACACACACACACACACACACACACACACACACACACACACACACACACACACACACACTTCCTATTTTCGACTGTGACACGCTTAAACGACACACAATGTTAGGTAGTCACGCACACAGAGACGAGGCGTGTGTACGTGCATGTGCGTGTGAGTGCGTGCGCGTGCGTGTGCGTTTGTACGTATGCACCAACGCTGAGGCACATAAGTCTAAGCCACACCAGGCACAAGAGTGGTAATCCCATTGAAAGCTCACAAAAAAATCGTCATTATCATCTTTAATCAAGAATAGGTGGGAAAATAGCCCTTAGGTTACTCCGACTTTTGGCTTCGATTTGCGTGTCGGCGTGTGCCCCAAATCATCGTTGCCTTCGTCAGGAGGGTGTTTGCTCCTCTGCTTACCTGTACTAGTCCACAGGTGACAGGTTGTGCTTAGGTCTAATACTGTTGCTGCGCCTCCCTCAGGTGTACTGGTGGATGTAGTTGTGGTTGTAGTAGTAGTAGTAGTAGTAGTAGTAGTAGTAGTAGTAGTAGTAGTAGTAGTAGCAGATATATAGTGCTTAGGTCTATTACTGCGCTTCCTTCAGGTGAATTGGTAGTTGTTGTAGTAGTTGCAGTAATAGTAGTAGTGGTGGTGGTGATAGTAATTGTAGTAGTAGTAGTAGTAGTAGTAGTAGTAGTAGTAGTAGTTGTTGTTGTGAGAGGCGGAGGAAAACGGAGAGGAGTTTATATCTTTAAAATCGTTTCTATTTTTTTTTTTTTTTTTTTATTGTAAAGAAGTTAAGGGAATGCAAAAATTTAACTATCTTTTTCTTCTTGTAGTTGTCAAGGTATTTTCTTGTTAGTTATTTTTGTGCATTTAAACAGAAATACTTGCAAAATCACGACTGTTTCTTGGTACTGCCACACACACACACACACACACACACACACACACACACACACACACACACACACACACACACACACACACACACACACACACACACACACACACACACACACACCATACCTAACAATCACTATACGTCAACTCTGAAGAAGAATGAATAAGATCACTTACTATTAAAAGACGCGGCATTACGATCTAGCTGCAGACATGCTAGAAATAGAATCAGGTTAATAAAACACACACAGACAAACACACAGACACAAA
>NC_087189.1:2150000-2162500 GCF_035594125.1 Scylla paramamosain
CTATTGCTAAAAATGTAAAAAAAAAAAATCAGAAAGTTTTAAGTTTACGAATTAGTTTTTTTTCGTTCAATTAAAGGTCGCTCTGTTGTGTTTCTACCTTTCGTCTTCACTTTAGTCGTCCGCTTAACTTCGTATCTTCCACTGAATAACGAAATAAAATAAAGTGCAAGTAAGATAAAAGGACAAATAAATCTTTTTCATCTCCTAACTTTTTTTTCTTTGTGGCTCAGAATTAGTGATTAATCTAGTCTTCTTTTTATTCTTTTTCCTTTCTTGCCGTTCCTCCTGGTTTATATAAAAAATGTAAACAAGAATATGACTGTAAGCGTAACATTAATTTTCTTTCTCCCTTCGTAAACAGACGGAAGAAAAATTTATAAATATCATGTCTTTTGGTGCTTCCTTTGTGTTCGTTTTGCCTCTGGTGGATCTTCATTTAATTGTCTCTTTTTTTTTCTTCTTTTTTTCTCGTTACCATTTGTTTCCCCCCATTTCTTTTCCTCTCCCTTGTTTTCCTGTATCTCTACTTTCATGTTCTTTATTTTCCTTTTTTCTACTGCTACTGTTCCCCATTTTATCATCCATTCTTCATGTTCATCCTTCTCATCTTACTGTTTCTTCTGTTACTCCATTTTCCTCCTCTTCCGTGTTCTGTTTCTCCTTTCCTATATTGGTGCCTTCTCCGTCTTTCTTTACCCCAGTTCTTATCATTCTTCCTTCCTTCTCATTCGCCTATCTCCTCATTTTCTTTCTCCTGCTCCTCTTACCCTTTCATCTCCTCTTCCTTCTTGTTTTCCTATCATAGTTTTTTCTTAATATTTCTCGTTCTCTTCATCTGTCAACTTTCTCCTCCTTTCTATCTTCCTATATACATACCCCTACTTTATCTATTTCACTTCTCCTCGTCTTTTTGTCCCTCTATTTTTTATCTTCCTCCCCCTACTTCTTATTTTCCTATCATCTATTCCATCTTTCTCCTTTTCCTCCTCTCTTTCTACTCCTCTCTCTTCCATTTCCATCTCGTCCTCCTCCTTCTGTCTCTCCCAATTCAAGTCTTTCTGTCCTTCTTATTTCATCTTCCTGCTCCTCCTCCTCCTCCTACTCCTTCTTCTTCTTCTTTCCGTGTCTCTATCTCCTATTCCATCTTCCTCCTCTTTCTCCTTTTAGTCCTCTTCCATCTCTATTTCGTCCTCCTCCTCCTTCTGCCTTTCATGTCCTTATTCCATCTATCTGTTCTTCCTCCTTCTTCACATGTCTCTATTTCCTATTCCATCTTCCTCCTTCTGCTCTTCCTCCTTGTACTCCTCTTCCATCTCCATCTCTTCCTCCTTCGTGTGTCCCTACGTCAGTAAATGGACCACAAAGGAACTGCGAGGGCACGGCGGTGAAATGTCAACACGGGAGACAAAGATGGCGGGGTCAGAGGCTGTAGCTTGCGTAATGTTTGTTGTCCAAATCTTGCCATCCAAAGCAGAGCCAAGTCAGAGCTCGAGAGATCCCACAGGCGAGTTTATTTTGTATAATCTGCCTTCCATTCATCGTGCTGGGAGGAGCCTGGATTTCCTTATGCAAACTTAATCCATTCAGCTCTGTAAATTCTCTTATCTGTCACCCACCCCCCCACCACCACCCTACTCCTCTGACTCCTCCTGACTCCGATCCTCCTTCTCTCAGCCTTCTCCTCCTCCTCCTCCTCCTTCCTTCCTTTATAAATACGGATATTGAAGGTCTATTGGGTGCTAGTATTGTTAGTGAGAGAGAGAGAGAGAGAGAGAGAGAGAGAGAGAGAGAGAGAGAGAGAGAGAGAGAGAGAGAGAAATGACACTCACGCACGCATAAATGCTTACACACACACACACACACACACACACACACACACACACACACACACACACACACACACACACACACACACACACACACACACATAAGAAGACAATGAATACTATTAAAAACACGAATGAAAATCTGTTAAAAAAAAAAATCAAAAGGCACTGAAATAAAAAAGACAAAAGAGTGAAACGTTTAAAAGACAGACAGACAGACAGACAGACAGCCAGACAGACAGACAGACAGCCAATACGTAAGCAGTCTCACGGTTAGGTTAGGTTAGGTTAGGATGCCAGCGAGTCACAGCTGTGTTGAGGGAAAAACGAGGAAAAAAAGGAAAGTTGTTTTTTTTTCCACAATTAGGCTGTAAATAATTAAAAGCAAGAGAGAGAGAGAGAGAGAGAGAGAGAGAGAGAGAGAGAGAGAGAGAGAGAGAGAGAGAGAGAGATTGCTTTTAATATGGAGCATAGGAGTAGTAGTAGTAATAGTAGTAGTAGAAGGAAGAAGGGAAGAAGAAGGAGGATAAAGAGGAAGAGAAGTTATGTTAATTATCAAGAGGAGTAAAGGAAAGAAATAACGAACACCGAAATAGTAGTAGTAGTAGTAGTAGTAGTAGTAGTAGTAGTAGTAGTAGTAGTAGATGACTGAAAGAGAGGATAATAGAAGTAGTGGTAGTAGTAGCAGTAGTGGTAGAAGTAGTAGTAAATGGCTGAGAGGATAGTAGTAATAGTAGTAGTAATAGCAGTAGTAGTAGTAGTAGTACCAGTAGCAAGAACATAAATGGCTGAGAGAGGATAGTAATAGTAATAGTAGCAGTGGTGGTGGTGGTGGCAGTGGTGGTGGTGGTGGTGGTGGTGGTGGAGATGCAGAGTGTTCGGCAAGCCTTGTTGTTATTTTCGTCAAAGGACAGAACTGATTGGTTTTTTCGACTGTTCGTCCTGTGTTGATTTTTCCCTTAGCCTTCCCTTGACTCTCTCTTTTTGCTGCCTTTGTTTCTTGTGGCGCAATCTGCCGGCAAAGGCGCGCTGTTCTGCTTGTTCTAATTACATCTCTTATCGCTTGTTCATCTCCCACTTGTACTGCATCTCTGTGTGTGTGTGTGTGTGTGTGTGTGTGTGTGTGTGTGTGTGTGTGTGTGTGTGTGTGTGTGTGTGTCCCTCCTTCTGTGTCTCCTCCTAGTGTTTGTGTGTGCGCGTGTGTGTTTTCTCTCTCCTCTGTGTGTCTCTCTTTCTGTCTCTCTTCCTCGCGTGTGTGTGTGTGTGTGTGTGTGTGTGTGTGTGTGTGTGTGTGTGTGTGTGTGTGTACTTTTCTCCGTCTTTTATTTCTATTCTTCTCGTTATTTCTTCGTGCTTTCCTTCTCTTTCTTTTCTTTTTTTCCCCCTCCTGTTTCTTCTTCTGTCTTTGCTATATTTTTGTTTTTATGGTACCCAAACAAACAGTCTCGTTAAGTCCAACAAGTCTGCTGCTGCTTGTTCTTCATTTGTGTTCCTTTTTTTTTCTTTCTATTTTTACTGATTTTTATTTTCCTTCTTCATCTTTCTGTCTATCTGTTCTCCTCTCTGTCCTTCTCTTTCTGTGTATTTTCTTCGGAGTTTTCAAATTCATCTCTCTCTCTCTCTCTCTCTCTCTCTCTCTCTCTCTCTCTCTCTCTCTCTCTCTCTCTCTCTCTCTCTCTCTCTCTCTCTCTCTCTCTCTCTCTCTCTCTTCATCTGTCTACGTGTCTTCCAACTTTCTTCCTTCATCCTGTCTTCCTCTCTGTCATTCTCTTTCCGTGTGTTTTCTTCGCACGTTCCCTCTTCTTCCTTCTTTGTGTCTCTCTTCCTCTCCCTCTCTCTCCCTCTCTCTCTCCCTCTCCCTCTCTCTCTCTTCATCTGTCTCTCTGTGTGTCTCCTTCTCTCACATGTTTGTTTGGCGGCAGGGTATCGGCGGGAACAGGCGCGGGTCCGGATGAACAAACAGGCTGCTGTTTTGCCTCCGGGCTAAACTAAACAACCAGCAACTAATCCAAACATCGGCGACTCTCACAAATTCAATTTGTCCCCCTCCTAGAGAGCCGGACCCCCCCACTGACCCCCAACCAATACTTCCCCCACCAGCCTCAACCTCCCTCCTGCTCCTCGTCGTCCTCCTCCTCCTCTTTCCTCTTCATCCTGGGGTTCTACTCTCTCACTCCCTCTCTTACTCTCTCCCATACTCCCCTACGGTCACGCCCCCCATCCCCCTCCCCGCCAGCGCCTCCCGTCCCCGCGTACCCTCAAAGAACTCATTTTCTACTTTAATCACGCAGTTTGGTCAGCCTCACTTCATCCACGAAGGATAAACAGCAAGGAATTATCGACTCTGAGATGATGCGGCGTGGTTGTGCTTTCGCCTCGCGGTGTGGCGCTTGTGTTTTTCTCTCCCTTTCTCCTCCTCCTCCTCCTCTCCCTCCGTAACTCTGGCCTCCTCCTGCTACCTCCCTTCCTCCTCTTCCTCCTCTCGTCTTTCTTAAGTCCTTCCCTTCTTTCCCCTTCAGTACCGCCTCTCGTCCCCTCTCCGCCGCCCTTGCTCCTTCCTCACGCCCTCACTCATTTTCTCCTCATCTCCCTTAACATCCTTCTCTAAGCTTCTCTCTGTCCTCCCTCTCTCCGTCTGTGTATCGCCCTTACCGTCCTCCTTCCTCTCCTCCTCCTCTCCCTCTCCCCTCCCACTCCCTCTCCCTCCTCTCCTCTCCTCCCGCTCTCAGTCCCTTCATTCACTCCTTCACTCTCCTCCCGCCCTCACATCCCTCCTTCCGCTCTCACGTCCCTCCCTCCCTCTCACTCTCTCCCTCTCTCCTCTCACTTCCCACCAAACGTTCGCCTCACAGTAATTCCTTCCCGCACTCACCTCCCCCTCTCTCTCTCTCTCTCTCACCAGATCTCGCACTCTACACTCTCTCCCTCACTCTCACTCTCCCATCAGTAACGAAGTCTTACCTGTCTTAAATGACCCCTGTAGTCCCCCAGGTGAGGTTAATTAGACAGGTATCATCAAGAAGTAACGGGAAAGAGTAACTGTTTAATCACCGCTTCTGTTTCTCTCCCTTTTTTTATTATTGCTTCTCTCCCACTCCTCTCCTTCCTCTCCCTATCTCCTCCTCCTCCTCCTCCTCCTCCTCCTCCTCCTCCTCGTCCCACCCTCTTTTTTTATTGGTTCGAGGGATGACAACGTTGGGTTTCTCTGGTGGTGAGAATTGGAACTAGTGAGGGTTACTGTGACGCGGAGGAAGAGGAGGAAGAGGAGGAGGAGGAGGAGGAGCAGCAGCAGCAGCAGCAGCAGCAGCAGCAGCAGCAGCAGCAGCAGCACACTTCTCTCATAATACTTTCTTTTGTATTTCCGTTACTTAAAGTGCGTTGTTTTGGAGATAACGTAACTTAAGAGTAAATGTGTTGAGCTGTGTTGCGTTGAAGGGAATGTTGCAGGAGAGTGTGTGTTGATAGTGTGTTGCAGGGTGTGTGTGTGTGTGTGTGTGTGTGTGTGTGTGTGTGTGTGTGTGTGTGTGTGTGTGTGTGTTGTCAGGGTAGGGTGTGGTGCAGGTTGAATGTGTTGCAGGGGTGGATATGTGTTGCAAGGAGTGTGTTGTAAGAATATTGTGTTGCAGGTGTGTGTGTGTGTGTGTGTGTGTGTGTGTGTGTGTGTGTGTGTGTGTGGTGCAGGCTGAGTGTGTTGCGGGGTGTTGCGAGGCGAAGTTTTCCATTGTGTTGGTTCTGAGGTGCTGCTGCCGAGGGGAAAAGTTTAATTTGACGTCTAATTGTGTGTGCTCTGTCTGTCTGTCCGTCTGTGTGTGTGTCTGTCTGTCGGTGTGCTGCTCTGCCTATCAGTCTGTCTATCTATCTGTCTGTCTATCCGTCTGTGTGTCTGTCTATCTGTCTATCTATCTATGCGTCTCTGTGGAGGTATGTTTGTTTGTGTATATTCATTTATTTGTCTGTTTGTTTATTTATTTACTCTCAGTTTGCTTGTTTGTTTATCTTCCCCGGGCCGGCAGCGAGGACAGCGAAGCGGCGGCGGTGGCGGTGCTGGCGGCGGCGGCGGCAGTGGTGGTGGTGGTGGTGGTGGTGGTGGTGGTGGTGGCGGCGGCGTCTCACATTGCGCGTTCCGTAATTACGAATGTTCTCTTGTGAGGCGCGAAAACGTGCAATTCACAGCGAAGTGGCGAGGAGCGTGGGGGCGCTGGCGGGGTCACGGGGCGAGTGGCGGCGCTTTTTTTGAGTGGTGCCTTCCACGTCAATTAGCAAAACAAAAACAGGAGCTTTGAACAATCAGTAAAGTCGGGGAGCTTTTTAAAAATCCGAGCCTTGGAAGGTTTTTGAAAGACGACGAAATTCAATTTATAATCACCGGAGACACCAGCATCGCTTGCATAAACAACACATGGACTCGATACAGAGTGCTTGGGTCCTCATTTAGAAACTCCGCGGCGGGACCTTATCGACCTTACGAACCCGCGGCGTGCGGCTCATTCCCCCTCGGCGGCGGCGGGGCAAGACGGTCCCTCTGGCAGTGGGTTGCATCGAGAGAGTAACGTTGTTGTCCCTTCTGATAGGTTTTGTTTACCTATGACGATGCCAGTTGCCGGCGCTCGTCTGGCAGGGTATTTTTGCCGCCTGCTTTTTGGGACTCGTCGCTTGGTTCATCGCGGGAATTGTCACCCGCACAATGCGCGGCGCCCGCCGGAACACTCCACGACTTTCCCGAGGGATGCGCGGAAATTAATATCAGATTCGCTAAAATTGTGGAAGGTGACACTTGTGTAGGAGTGAGGAGTGCGGAGTTTGCAGTGTTGTCGCTGAAGCATCATTGTATTTACAGTCCTGATTGGTATAAACTTGCCTTAATGTATTCTCAGCAGGAATCTGGCATTTCTTACGGAATGAACGTAATCACATGTGAAAAGCGTTCCAATTGTTCCACGCTGTTTCGCAATGCTCCGTCCGCGCCTCCCATCATATTAATATTCCCTCCGAGTTTTTGCGAAAGACGCCCTCGCAGTGTGCCCGCTGACGGCACCGACCAGGCAGTTCACACGAGGAGGAGAGGCGATGGGTTTTGAGCGGCAATCAATACTCCGGCAGTGGCGTCGGTGGCTGTTAATGTAGGGATCGGCGCGGGCATTTACTAGCGGGAGCAGGGCGTGATTAGCCCAAGATGCTGGGCGAGGAAGCGACGGGCGGCCTGGCAACCTTCATTTTGACGAGGCGGGGAGGCGGGTGAGCGGGGGAGCGACTGAAATCTAAACACCAGCTAAGTTGTGTGTGCGTGAGGGGGAGCGGGGAGAGGAGCGAGGCAGGAGAGGAAGGAGGGACACGGACCGGCTGGTGGTGGTGGTGGTGGTGGTGGTGGTGTGGAAGTGTAGAGCGGAAATAGGGTATCGATGGCTGGTCTAGGAGGCGAAGGACGTCACACTGAGCGTCGCCTTTGTTTTCCTAAGTGACCGACATTGCTCCACGTTCCCGCCACGACGCCGCCGCCTCGCCGCTCCTTCCTGAAGCGTAAATCATTAATGGGAGGCCTGAAAGCGGGTTAATTTAACGTGTCGATGGTGCAGCGTCCACTACCCCACACCCACCCATCACCCCGGCCCTTAGAAGCTTGGGAGAGGGAGAGTGAGGGAGAGAGGAATGTAAGAGTAGGGTAGGGTGGTTGAGTGTCTGTCTGTGTGTGTGTGTTTAAGGATGTCAAGGCCCGTGTGTCTATCTGTTTGTCTGTCTGTCTGTCTGTCTATAACCAAAGACACGCACCACCACAGCGAAAAGAGGATGAGGGAAAAAAGACAACATCAACACTCAACACCAGCACTCACAACACCCAGGGAAGTAGGCAAGAGTCTCTGCCAACACCACCAACACCACGAGACGAGCGCCACCACCACCACCACCGCTGCGGCGCCACATTCAGCACTCACTCAGCACTTGGATAACTCACTGGGGACAAACAAAGCACCGGGGCACCACAGGGGGGAAAACTAGAAGGAAAACTATGGGAGGAGGGAAACCAGGGGGAGGAAAACTAAGAGGAAAACCATGGAAGGAAAACTAGAGGAAAATCAGGGGAAGGAAAAACAGGGGTGGGAAACCAGGGGGAGGAAAACTAAGGGGAAAACCAGGAGGGGAGAAAAACTAAGAGGAAAACCAGGGGAGAGAAAAAATCAGAAGGAAAACTAAGGAGGAGGAAAAAATGAAAGAGAAAATACTAAGAAGAGGAAAAGCAGGGAAGGGGAAGACCACAGGATAGGAAAACCACAGGGGAGGAAAACTTAGCCTCCCCCTCCTCCTCCTCCTGCTCCTGCTAATCCTGCCGCATTTCCCGTCCCGAGCGCCGCCGTTCCGCGCACTCCCGCTCATTTATTCAGCGCTGAAGTTTGACGGCGGCGAGGACAACAGCGCGGCGGCGGTAACAATAAACGTGACACTATTTGATAACTTTTCAGCGGGGGAGGAGGGAACGTGGGGGCTTGAGGGGTCGGGGAGGAGGGGGCGGCGGGATGGGGCGGGGGGTGGCGTTGTATTAAAGCGGTTTCCAGGAGCAGTAAAAGCCCGGGCCTCGGCAGCCTCCTCCTGAGTTTTATTCCGCCGTCCGTGATTGGGGATTCATGTTTACCCTTGACGTTTATTTTCAAATCCATTCACGATCCGCCCGCTTTCATTTGCAAATTATTTCGACTTCAATCTTGAGCTGGCGTTTGTCGGGGCGCGGTCTGCGGGCTCCTCCTTCTTCCTATCAAAGGCGAATCTGAATGGGAATTTTTTGATATGAAAATTGTGTTTTTCATATGTTCTGGAACTCTATAGAATTTAGCCAATGCTTGAAGTAGCGCGGGGCTGATGGCGATATTTTATGATTCTGGTGTTGGGAGAGAGAGAGAGAGAGAGAGGAGAGAGAGAGAGAGAGAGAGAGAGAGAGAGAGAGAGAGAGAGAGGGGATGGGGGCGCGTGAGGGACAGAGGGAAAGAGAAGACGATGGTTGAGAAGTGAGAGAAAAGAGTTTACAAAAGAGAGAGAGAGAGAGAGAGAGAGAGAGAGAGAGAGAGAGAGAGAGAGAGAGAGAGAGAGAGAGAGAGAGAAGACGGTGGTTGAGGAGAAGTGAGAGAAAAGAGATACAAGAGAGAGAGAGAGATTCCTTCACACTGTATCTTTGCTCTGAAGGTCAAGAAATACTCTCACTCTCACTCTCACTCTCACCCTCACCTGCCGCGCCTCCTTCATCTTCACAACTGCCCATAGAGGGACTTATATTCCTCACCCTTGTGTTATTATCATCATTAAAACAGATATATTATGTATCGTAGGAATTAATAGTAAAATGAAGCTATTAATTCTTCGTTCGTGTTTTTTTTTTCATCGTTCTATTTATAATGCATTTATAAAGAGGGAAAATAAAGGACAGTTTTGTTTTGTTTTGTTTTTTCCTTGTTTTATTGGTTAGTTTGTTATTTATTTTATTCAAGGCTATAAATGATGAGAAGAAAAAAATCGGATTGTTGTTGTTGTTGTTGTTGTTGTTGTTTAACTTTCACTTTTTTTTTTACTAAGACGATTAATGAAAAAAAGAAACACGTTGATCTTTTAAAGTTGTTTTTCTAAGTCTCTATTTTCCTTCTGTTATTTTTTTTCTCTCATTTTTAAACTTAAGAATAAACAAGTGCTGCCAAGAGTAAGGCTGCTGTTATTTTTTTTGTTTTTGTTTTTGTTTGTTTTTTTACCCGTTTTGTTTTTGTTTGGTGTTTTGTTTGTTGTCTGTGTTTTGTTGTGTTGATGTTTGTGGAGGAGGAGGAGGATGAGGACGAAGAGGAGAAGGAGGAGGAGGAGGAGGAGGAGGAGGAGGGAAAGCTGATGTATTGCTCTGTTGTTTTATTCATTTGTTTGTTTGTTTGTGTTTCAGGTACGTGTTTGTCTTCCTTTCTCTCCTCTCCCCCCTAATGCCCCCCGTCGTCTGCAGAGGGCCCCCACCCCCAAGACGATGGTGATGGTGAGTCTAAATTTCTTTGTTTTGTTCTATTTTTAAGGCAGCAGTGGCGTCCCCTCCTCCTCCTCCTCCTCCTCCTCCTCCTCCTCCTCCTCCTCCTCCTCCTCCTCCTCCTCCTCCTCCTCCTCCTCCTCCTCCTCCTCCTTCTCCTTCAGTATACTTATAGTGTTCCTTGTGTCTCCTTTCTTAAGTGTAGTGGATGTGTGTGTGTGTGTGTGTGTGTGTGTGTGTGTGTGTGTGTGTGTGTGTGTGTGTGTGTGTGTGTGTGTGTGTGTGTGTGTGTCCCATTCAGATAGTCAAATGGTGACCTCTGTTACATATAACGAAGAGGGGGGTGATGGGGGGGTGCCTTAAGATATAATAAACACCTCCTTTCTCGTTTAGTGTGAAGGAAAACCTCTCACAAATAGTATAAAGGGAGATAAGACTGGATCCCCTTTCTATATAGCGTAGTGGTGTTGGATTTCTTAGACTACTGCAGTGGTGGCCAGATCCTCCTTCACTGTACTGTAACTTCTCGAAACACCCTTTAAAAATACAGTGAACCCTTTGAAACAGTGACAGTGGGTTAAGTTCTCTGTAAAGTGTAGTGTTGTATCTCATAATGTATTGGGATTCAGTTGTCTTTAGTGTCGTGTTAGATTCATTAACCCTTTCACTGGGACAGGTAACAGTTAGCAGCATCAGAAGCAATGTGTGAAGTCTTTACAAACACCTACAAGAAAAGTTACCGATGAAAAGGAACACATTTTATAATTTCTTCCCAGTTCGAAGATTGGATGTGGCTGTTGAACAAGTAAAGATGCCTCAGAGTGATTGGTAATTAGGGAAAGGTAATCAGGGAGTCAAAGGGTTAACAGTAGTGGATAAGCAGATACTCGTATATATATTGTGATGGCAGTGAAATCCTTTATGTTTACAGTTGAAGCATTAAAACCCATAGCAGAAGGTTAGTGTAAGAACAGATCCCCAAAAACAGTGGACTGATGCAGTGAATCCCTTTTCCTGTAGTCTACTAGTATCAGATCCCATAAAGATTTGGTAGTGTAGTATTAGATCCTTTAAAAATAGTCACAGGGGGATGGGAGGGTGCGGTCTAAGGGGCTGGGGGGTGCTGGATCAATAAGTAACCATTAGTTAAAAGTCTTAAGTAATCTTTCTACTCGCTTCTCCAGTCCATTATCGGCGTCTTCCTCTCTCTCTCTCTCTCTCTCTCTCTCTCTCTCTCTCTCTCTCTCTCTCTCTCTCTCTCTCTCTCTCCGGCATTTGTTTCTCTGTTAATGCTCTGCTTCTTATACTTTCTGATAATTTAGTTCACTTTCCTCTCTTAACTGTGTGTGTGTGTGTGTGTGTGTGTGTGTGTGTGTGTGTGTGTGTGTGTGTGTGTGTGTGTGTGTGTGTGTTTTAACCTCTCGTGTGTCTCATTTTCCCCTCCTCTTGTCCTCTCCCCCCTCCTGCTTTTCCTCCTCCTCCTCCTCCTCCTCCTCCTCCTCCTCCTCCTCCTCCTCCTCCTCCTCCTCCTCCTCCTCCTCCTCCTCCTCCTCTTGATCCTTTTAGTGATGAAATGTTCCTCTGAGCTTTTAGTGTTTATCTGGGATTCAAATTTGTTAAGTAGCTTTCTTGTTCTAATCCTCGGGGCGGAGTTAGCGCGCTTCCTTCTGACGCTTGGCAATCATTAGGGTATGGCTGCCCCTCCTCCTCCTCCTCCTCCTCCTCCTCCTCCTCCTCCTCCTCCTCCTCCTCAGTCCTCGTCTTCGTCCTTCTCTACTTGCCACACAGCCTGTCTTTGCAGAATTGTGTCTTCGTTCTCTCTCTCTCTCTCTCTCTCTCTCTCTCTCTCTCTCTCTCTCTCTCTCTCTCTCTCTCTCTCTCTCTCTCTGTTCATTTATTCATTCATTTGTTCATTCATTCATTTTTTATTTGTTTTTTTTTTCATTGTTTTGGTCTCTCCTTTCATTTCCTTTATTATATATATTTTCTTTTTTTTTTTTTGCTTTCCTTCTCTCATCCGTCTTTCTTTCCATTCATTATTTCTTACCTTCCTTCTTTCATTCCTTCCTTCTTTTCCTTTATCCCTTCTTTCATGTTCCTTTCTTCCTTCCTTCCTTCCCTTATTCATTCGTTCTCACTTGCTTCTTTTTCTTCTTTCCTTCATCCTTTCATACCTTCCTTCCTTCCTTCCTTCTTTCCTTCCTTCCTTCTCTCCTTCCTTATCTCCTTCCTCTTGTCACCCTCTCCTTTCTTCCCTATTTCATGTTTGTTCTTCTCCTCTTCCGTTATCATCACTTCTTTCCTTTCTATTTTCATTTATTTTCTCTAAAGTTATTCCTACTTCTAATGTTTCCTGTTCTTTATATTTCCTTTTTTTCTTCTCTCTCTCTCTTTCTCTCTTTCCCTCACATTCGTCTTCTCTTCCTCCTCTGTTCCATTTTTTTTTACACTTAATTATCTCTCTCTCTCTCTCTCTCTCTCTCTCTCTCTCTCTCTCTCTCTCTCTCTCTCTCTCTCTCTCTCTCTCTCTCTCTCTCTCTCTCTCTCTCTCTCTCTCTCGTCTTTCACTCCTTGTTTTCTTCTACTTCTCCTCTCTTTTCTCTTCATTCTCTCTTCTGCCTTTCTCTTTCACTCTTCTTCTTCCTCCATTCATCCCTCATTCATTTTTTCTGTTTCTCCTCTTATTATTTTCC
>NC_087189.1:2180000-2187500 GCF_035594125.1 Scylla paramamosain
CTTATCCATATTACTACTACTACTACTACTACTACTACTACTACTACTACTACTACTACTGCTACTACCCTCACCCAGAGCATACATCTGTCAAGTTTCATCCGTCCCTTCACAACACTCACCCCTCCAAACACTTCCCCCCCATTTCTCTCTCTCTCTCTCTCTCTCTCTCTCTCTCTCTCTCTCTCTCTCTCTCTCTCTCTCTCTCTCTCTCTCTCTCTCTCTCTCTCTCTCTCTTCTGTCAACAACAATAAGTCGTTAGGTAGTGAAATTCTCTCTCTCTCTCTCTCTCTCTCTCTCTCTCTCTCTCTCTCTCTCTCTCTCTCTCTCTCTCTCTCTCTCTCTCTCTCTCTCTCTCTCTCTCTCTGGCGTCAAGATCAGTGTTTGTGTTTGTCCAACTATCTATCTGTCTATCAGTCTCCCCATCTATCTATCAATTGATGTATCTATCGGGCAGCCTGACTCAAGCATCATCAATAATAACATTCACATCATCTGCCATAACATTAATTTCCATCGTCATCATCATTACCACACACACACACACACACACACACACACACACACACACACACACACACACACACACACACACACACACACACACACATCATAGCACAAACTACTCAAGGTCAAGAAAATGGCAGAAAAAAAAACAAACAAACAGGTGTGTGAAGGTATGACAAGACACACCTGTAATTCATTTATAAAACACAGGTAGGAATTCGTGGAGGTGCTGGGGACAGGTGTGGTGGAGTGTGGCGCCTCAAAGTGGATCAGACTCAGGTGGAAGATGGATGGATTTGTTTGTAGCGATGGTATTTGTGGCGCGGTATTTGTGGATTGTGGACTTGGCGTTAGGTGTGGAGCTTGGTGGAGGGTCGTGGAAGAAGTGGAGGTACTACTGTAAGTGGAGATGTGGAGTGAAGGTGGAATAGTTCGTAATTGATACTTATCTTATTTTATCAGCTTTTCATTCTCCACATCTCTCTCTCTTTCTCTCTCTCTCCACTTCCCTTCCATCATTGTCTCCGTGTTTCCTTCCATTCACTTTGATATTTTCCCTTTCCTCTTTCACTTCCTTCCTGGCCTTTCATTGTCTTCATCCTCTATACTCTCCCTTCTTATGCTTTTCTCTCTTCCTTTATCCATTTGTACTATCCCTCCTCTATCTCTTCTTCCTTATACCAGAACATACTCTCTATCGTTCATGTCTTTTCTTTTTCCCTTCATCGTCTTCTCAGTAACACATTGTACTTTATCTTATCTTCCTGTCTCCTCTTTTCCTGAAACCTCCTCTTCCTATACCCAGAGGAGGAGGAGGAGGAAGAGGAGGACTATAGCAGGTAAACATTCCTTCGCTTGACACTTCAATAACACAACTAGATAACAAGTGTCAACAAAGTCAACAACACACACACACACACACACACACACACACACACACACACACACACACACACACACACACACACACACACACACACACACACACACACACGACCACATCATCATCGGTTCGACTACTGCCCCGCTAACGACCACACCTCTCTTAATGGTCGTAGCCATGGTGTGATTATTTCGAGTCTTATTGATGAGTGAAAATCCATTTATCACACTCTCACTTCCCCCCCCACTCTCTCTCTCTCTCTCTCTCTCTCTCTCTCTCTCTCTCTCTCTCTCTCTCTCTCTCTCTCTCTCTCTCTCTCTCTCTCTCTCCTCCTTTCATCCAATCAGGTGCGACGTGTTGTTGTTGTTGTTGTTGTTGTTGTTGTTGTTGTTGTTGTTGTTGTTGTTGACGTGTTTTCCTCCGTTGGTTGGAGGGAAGGGAGGGAGAGGGAGAGGAGGAAGGGAGAGGGAGGGAAGTTGCATTGACTCGGTTGTTGTTGAGTTGCTGCTGTGAGGTTGAAGGCTGAGAGAGAGAGAGAGAGAGAGAGAGAGAGAGAGAGAGAGAGAGAGAGAGAGAGAGAGAGAGAGAGATGAGTGTGTGTGTGTGTGAGTGAGTGTTGGTAAATTTATCATTAGAATTATCCTCTCTCTCTCTCTCTCTCTCTCTCTCTCTCTCTCTCTCTCTCTCTCTCTCTCTCTCTCTCTCTCTCTCTCTCTCAGGCTGCCAAACAAACATTCTCCCTGCCATAATTATGTTTTCCATGCACACTTTTGATAGAATCTTTCCCCTTAAGCCAAATCTTGCATTAAAAGTAATTATAATTCTTCAGTACCTTGCCTCCTTCACCCATCACCCCATCACCCCTTCACCTGTCACCCGTCTTTCTCCATTCGTCACCCCTTTTCTTCACCTGTCACCTCTTCCCTTCATCCCTCTCCTCTTCACCTCACTCATCTCTCTTCATTCCTCATCCCTTCCCTTCATCCCTCTTAGCCACACCGCCCCTCCTCTCCCCGCACCTCCCTCCTTCCCCTCACCCTGCTGACAATGAAGAGGAACTTTACAGATAAATATTAAATAGATGCCTTTAAAATAAAATCATTATCATTAGCAGAACTCGAGTAGATGGCCAAGGAAGGAAGGAAGGAAGGAGAGGAAGGGAAGAACATCTGGGGAGGAGGAAGGTATTTAGAAACCAGTCCAAGGGGAGTTATGGGGAGTTATGATAGTTAATGGGTATTCCTCCGCCGCCTGTTTCCCTCCTGGCCAAGGGAAAAGTCAGGGAAAACAAGAGCAATATTGCCGTGCGAAACAATACGTGCTGATATAAAAAAAATGAAGGGGGGAAGGGAAGAGTGTTGTGTGGTGCTTGTGAACTGCTACCGTCTTGTGTGTGTGTGTGTGTGTGTGTGTGTGTGTGTGTGTGTGTGTGTGTGTGTGTATGGAAACGTTTTGAATGAGTGAGTGTGTGCGTGCGTGTGCATGTATCTCAAATCAAGATGCACAACAGAAAAATAAGGGAAAAAAAAGAAGAAAATGACAGAAAAACAAAAAGACAAAGAGAGAGAAAGAGACAAAGAGAACAAGATTTTGGCTTTGTAACATACGAGAAGAAAAAGGCACAAAAATGAAAGTGAATCATTTGAAACTACTTCCAGAGAGAGAGAGAGAGAGAGAGAGAGAGAGAGAGAGAGAGAGAGAGAGAGAGAGAGAGAGAGAGAGAGAGGACAATGGAGAGAAGACACACCCTTGCACACCAGGCTGGCCATCGCGTGATCAAAGCTGGAGTCTCATCTAATACGTGTCACTGTTTGTTTAGAGTGTCCCGTTTTTCCTCAGTTGCTCTTGACATCAAAGAGATTCAAAGGAAGTGAAAAAAAGCTCCTAACTAAATACATCCGACACAAGAGGGCTTGACATTATTGAAAACCAGTGCCCTGAAATGACTTGCTGAAAGGAAGTACAGGAACCCGCCGACGTGCACCTCGTCACGGTAAACACTCCAAGTAAATGTCGTTTGTCGCAATTAACAAGTTTTCCCGAACGCTCATTGGTTGTTTGGGCCACACGGATGTCGGAAGGCAAATTTTACTTTTTTTTTTCTCTGTCTCCTCTCTCTCTCTCTCTCTCTCTCTCTCTCTCTCTCTCTCTCTCTCTCTCTCTCTCTCTCTCTCTCTCTCTCTCTCTCTCTCTCTCTCTCTCTCTAACTCATTTCTCTTATTCTCTTCCGTTATTCCCTCGTTTAGTTTCCCCCGTGTGTCTTTTTTTTTTTAATGATGACAGGTGTGTTTGTATTGACAGGTAGACGCAGGTGTGGTTTGTGCTAAGGTGATACATTTTTTTTTCTACTTTCTTTTTATTATATTTTTATCATTTTTTTTATTTTCTCCTTCCTTTCCTCTCCCTCTCCCGTGACGCAGTGATTACAGGTAAATTCCTACAGGTAAATGCAGGTGAGATTAATGTTTTCCTCCTCCTCCTCCTCCTCCTCCTCCTCCTCCTCCTCCTCCTCCTCCTCCTTTATAAAGCCAGGTAATGACAGGTAAATGATTTGTTTTCCGGTTAGATATACAAACTTTTTTTTTTTTTTTTTATCTTTTGAATTTGCTTTTTCCTCCCTCAGCGGTTGTCTTCTTCCTCCTCTTCCCTGTAAAGTTAATGAGTACAGATAACTTTATAAAGCCAGGTAAGGTCAGGTGCGTGATTAATTTTCAAAGAAGATACTTTTATTTTTTCCTCTCTATCTTCTTTCTCTATTTTTATCTCCCCCTTCCTCCTTCCCCGGTAAAGTTAATGAATACAGGTAACTTTATAAAGCCAGGTAAAGACAGATTTGTAATTTACTTTGAGGTGAATTATCTTTTTTTTTTTCCCTTAATCCTCTCCTTTCTCTTTTCTCTCCCCCTTTCCTTCTGTAGGTAGCAAAATTAATGAGAACAAATACCTTTACAAAGACACGGCTATGATTTGCGTATATTCAGACAAGATACGTTTTATTTCTCTCTGTTCCTTCTTTCTCTTTTTTCTATCTCCCTTTCCTCATGTAGGTAGCAAAATTAATGAGAGAAATCATCATAAACCCAAGTAACTTCATATCAAATCCCTGTGTGTGTGTGTGTGTGTGTGTGTGTGTGTGTGTGTGTGTGTGTGTGTGTGTGTGTGTGTGTGTGTAGAAGAGAGACATAAACAAGTTTGCTGGGGCGATATTAAAAATGCTTAAGCGTCTGAAAGAAAGGCGAGATCTCTTTGGAATTTTGAGCTTCCTTGCATAAGAAGTGTTTTGATGGTGGATCGAACCTTTTGTTTTCACCCCGTGTTTACAAGACGCCTTAATCAACTTTTAAATTAACATCGGCATGTATTTTGTGCTGCCGGGGAGTGAAGGAGTGAGGGAGGGAACAGAGAGGAGGAGGGAGATTGAGGGAGGAGGAGGAGGAAGGATGAGGAAAGTTAAAAGCAAGGGGTGGGGGGAGGGAGTACATGTAGGAGGAGAAGAAGGAGGAGGAGAAATAGGAGGAGGAGGAAGGACTGAGGAAAGATGAAGGAAGTTTCACACAAGGAGAGGGAAGAAGGAAGAAGGTTGGAGGAAAAGACGGAGAGAAGAGGAAGAAAAAGAGGAGGGAGAAGAGTAAGGAGGGAAACTGAGGGAGGGTGAGAAAGAAGCAAAATGTATGAGGAAGAAATAGATGAAGAGAGAAGAAAGAAAGAGGGAAGGAGGATGAAGGAAGTTAGAAGCAAAAAACTGGAGGAGGAAGGCAGGAATGGAGGAGGAAAAGAAGGGTGTAGTAGTTGGAAGGTGGAGGAGGAGGGGGTGGGTGGCGAAGAAAGGAGAGAAGCTGTAAATGAGGATGCTAAGAGAACAATAAAGATGAGCAAAGAGGAGGAAGAATAGAAAGAAAAGTAAAGAAGGGAAAAGGCAACGTAATTCTGATGAGAGAGAGATGAATGGAAGAAAAGAGGAGAGAGAAATCGAGGAAATTGAAAGAAAAAAAAATGAAATAAAGAAGGAAATATATTAAAGATGGAAACAGATTTTGAATGACTTTAAAGAGGAGAGACGGAGGAAAGTCACAGTGGCAATGCTCCATCAATGCTCCCTCAACGTTCCTTCAATGCTCCTTCAATGCTCTTTCAGTGGTCCTTCAGTGGTTCATCAATGCTCCTTCACTGTTCCCTAAATGCTCACTCAGTGCTCTCTCAATGCTCCTTCAGTGGTCCATCAATGCTCCTTCAATGCTCCTTCAGTGGTCCGTCAATGCTCCTTCAGTGGTCCATCAATACTCCTTCAGTTGTCCATCAATGCTCCTTCAGTGGTCCATCAATGCTCCTTCAGTTGTCCATCAATGCCATCAATCATCTGTACTCCCTCAATGCTTCTTCAGTGGTCCCTCAATGCTCCTTTAACGCTCCCCTCCTCCTCCCTCAATGCTCCCTCCAGTTGATGCCTGAGTGAGGTGTAAACATCAACACGGGGTCACTGCCTCAGGTGTTACAAAGAATTACAGGTGTTTGTATGAAGTGTTTTTATTTTATTTTATCTTTTTTTTTTTTCTCACTCAAGCTGTAGTATTAATTGTGTGTGTGTGTGTGTGTGTGTGTGTGTGTGTGTGTGTGTGTGTGTGTGTGTGTGTCCATAGCTGTGTCCTTGTTCTTCCTCCTCCTCCTCCTCCTCCTCCTCCTCCTCCTCCTCCTCCTCCTCCAGA
The DNA here is from genome assembly GCF_035594125.1 of Scylla paramamosain. NCBI lineage: Eukaryota > Metazoa > Arthropoda > Malacostraca > Decapoda > Portunidae > Scylla > Scylla paramamosain. The sequence goes on from NC_087189.1 coordinate 2,186,094, forward strand.
TCTTTCCTTCACCATTTCCTTCTGAAACTCTTCTTCATCTATTCTTGTTCACCTTCACCTTCAAGCATCCTCCTCCTCCTCCTCCTCCTCCTCCTCCTCCTCCTCCTCCTCCTCCTCCTCCTCCTTCTCCTCCTCCTCCTTCTCCTCCTCCTCCTTCAGCATCCTATTATACGCCGCTGAACACCTCTCCTCTTTCTTTCAGGCCCTTGATTGTCTCGCTACACACACACACACACACACACACACACACACACACACACACACACACACACACACACACACACACACACACACACACACACACACACACACACACACACACACACAATAGGGGAGAATACTCGGTGAAGTCTATCGTCCGTATCTTTTCTTTTAAAGTAGTAGTAGTAGTAGTAGTAGTAGTAGTAGTAGTAGTAGTAGTAGTAGTGGTACAAATCATAGTTAACCTAACTATTACAATGCTGCACATAACTACCAGTCCTCACTTATATACTCACCCACCCTAACCTAACCTAACCTACCCTAACCTAACCTAACCTAACATAACCTAACCTACCCTAACCTAACGTAACCTAACCTAACCTAACTTAACCTAACCTAACCTAACCTAACCTAACCTAACCTAACCTAACTTAACCTAACCTAACCTAACCTAACCTAACCTAACCTAACCTAATTTAACCTAACCTAACCTAACCTAACCTAACTTAACCTTATTTAACCTACTGCAACACTCCACATGGCTTTAACAATCCCATCTCTTCACTACCTTCCTATCCACTCACCCATCTGTCGGGCTGTCGGGTCTTCGGCGATGGTCGGAGTCACTGACGCATATTAAGAAGATTTTAAAATTAGGGGGTCCGCCTTTCCATGTTTACTCAGGCCGGATTAGCCCTCGTCGTCATGGTAACCTCCCCTCTCCCCGCCCATTGTTTACTACAGACCGAAGCAGGAGAAGTTGAGAGAGACAGAGTGAGATAGAGAGACAGGGAAGGAGCGTGAAGGAATAAAGCAGAGGTGCAAAAGAAACTGCGTAAAGAAAAAAAGACTAGAGAGAGAGGTGGATAAGAGAGAGAATATAATAAAGCAGGGAAGGACGAAGAGGTGGAGGAGTGAGAGGAGGAAACGAGAGAGAGAGAGAGAGAGAGAGAGGAAGGTGTAGAGAGAAATTAATAACACGTATAATAAGAGACAAAAGTATAGTAAAACAAGGAAGAGGAGGAGCGGAGAAGAGACAGCGGATGAGGGCGAGAAAGGTGAGAGAGAGAGAGAGAGAGAGAGAGAGAGAGAGAGAGAGAGAGAGAGAGAGAGAGAGAGAGAGAGAACACTGACCCCAAGAATACAGAAATAATAAGAGATCAGTTTGTTGCTTCAGTCTCATCCTTCACCGAAACCTCACCAGAG
>NC_087189.1:2195000-2210000 GCF_035594125.1 Scylla paramamosain
AATAGTAGTAGTAGTAGTAGTAGTAGCAGACAACTCAAAAATCATCTAACATCAAAGTAATATAGAAAAAAAGAAAGAAAAAAGTCCGTTCATTTCTTTAAACTCCAGAATTCACCATATCCCACAAGGCTTCGTTCTCGGGGCCACTGAATCACGTTTCGAACCCTCCTTTGAATCACCGAACCCTTAACTCACTCAGCTCTCACTCCCACACTCACGCCCTTGCCTACACTCTCAATGGGGAAGCGTGAGATAGATAGGAAGGAATATTGCTGGAAATCTGGTTACGTTTACGCTATTTTTAACTCAATTTATTTATTTATTTATTTTTTTTTTATTCATATTATTTGGATCTTCTGCCTCTTCCTCTTTCTGTTCGTTATATTTATGCTTTTTTGTTGTCTTTTTACTGTTACTGCCTCTGTTTCTTCTTTTTCTTCTTCTTCTTCTTCTTCTTCTTCTTCTTCTTCTTCTTCTTCTTCTTTTCATAGTCGTCTTCTTCCTTCTTCTCTATTTAAATCTACTTTATTCTAGCTTACAATCATTATCGCGTCTTCCTCCTCCTCCTCCTCCTCCTCCTCCTTCTTCTTCTTCTCTTATTATTGTTATTCTTAATCATCGTGGACACACATTCTCTCTCTCTCTCTCTCTCTCTCTCTCTCTCTCTCTCTCTCTCTCTCTCTCTCTCTCTCTCTCTCTCTCTCTCTCTCTCTCTTCTCTATATAAATCTACCTCATCTTCATCTTCATTCTAGCTTACAGTCATCATTGCATCTTCCTCCTCCTCCTCCTCCTCCTCCTCGTCTTTCTCCTCCCTCCTCCTCTTTCTCTTACTATTTCTAATTATCGTGGTCTTCTTCCATCTTCTCTATTTAAATCTACCTCATCTTCATTCTAGCTTACAGTCATCATTGCTTCTTTCTCCTCCTCCTTATCTTCCTCCTCTTCCTCCTCCTCCTCCTCCTCCTCCTTCTCTTGCTCCCACTCCGGCAGCCTCTTCGCCAAGTATTTAAATCAATAGACGGCAAAAAATTGAGCAAACAAAGTACTTAACGCTGCTGTGGAAATGCTTCTTGGGGCGCAATTTGTTGATTGACGGCAGAACCTACTTGGCTGGAGACGAGGAATGAAGAGAAAGAGAACATTAGAGAGAGAGAGAGAGAGAGAGAGAGAGAGAGAGAGAGAGAGAGAGAGAGAGAGAGAGAGAGAGAGAGAGAGAGAGAGATGGACTTGTTTGTGTTACGGCTCTCCGTCTAATGCATTATCTGATTCATTCTCCAAAATATTGACATAGTAAACATCACTTAAACATCTCCAGCAGCGACGCCTTCATCTGATTGGCTGATGAGCTGCCGCCACTCTTGCCACATGATGGTCTTTGTTTATCTTGTTTACGTGCATTTAATTTCCCGCCCTCTCCCTCTCTCTCACTCTCTCCCTCTCTTTCTCCCTTGTATTTGCGTGCGTGTGCGTGTGCGGGTCGCGGGAGACACTGCAGCGGGAGCGTGACGGCTGTGTTGCGTCACGGCACCTGCGTCACATTACCTGTATTACGGCGGCACAGGTAAACACCATTGATTAGAGAGAGAGAGAGAGAGAGAGAGAGAGAGAGAGAGAGAGAGAGAGAGAGAGAGAGAGAGAGACGAACAGACGGACAGATAAAACAAGGGATGGAAGAATGAAAGAGTAGATAAGGAATGGAGAGAAACGGATAAGAAAGAAAGAAAAAAGAATGAAAAATATATGTGAAAAAAAGTAAATAAACAGAGGTGTGAGGGTAAAGTAGACAGGAATAGATAAATAGATACGAACAGAGAGAGAGAGAGAGAGAGAGAGAGAGTAATACAAAAACATTCTCCCAGTTCTCCTGCTGTTTACCCCTCGCCTCTCTTCCGTTCAGGCTTCACACGCTCCTGAGGTCTCTGTCTCCCGGCCTCCACTCAACTCAGCACTACTCCGCCTCATCTATCCTGTCTGTTGTCTCGCGCGCAGCTGTGGTGGCCGCGAGATCAGAGCGCCGCGAGAACTGTTCGCTAGCTCTCGTTCTGCAAATCGAGAACACGGGAGAAGGTGGAGGAAGAGGAATAGGTGGAAGATGAAGAGGAAGGGAATAGAAATAGAAGTAGGGTATTTTTATTTTTCATTTATTTATTTATTTATTTTTATTTATTTTATTTATTTTTTTTTTTTTTTTTGTGTGTGTGTGTGTGTGTGTAAGATGCGAAGGAGGAAGAGAAGAGGACAATAAAAAAAGAAAAGCAGAACAGTCTTTACACACACACACACACACGTTATAGACAGAGAGAGAGAGAGAGAGAGAGAGAGAGAGAGAGAGAGAGAGAGAGAGAGAGAGAGAGAGAGAGAGAGAGAGAGAGAGAGAGCGAGGGTAGACAGGCAGACAGATGGACGGACGGACACTCTGCCAGAATAATCTATCATAATTTAAAACGATGGAAACTTGACAAAGGCCGCCATAATGCATGAGTGTGGGGGAGGGTGGGGGTGTGCAAGGAACTCATCTACACGCTCGCCTCTCAATAATGAAGTGTCCTCGCCCGTGTGTCCTCTCAGGGTGTTGCTCTCAAATATTTAGCGCCTTCCACGCCATTACAAGAGGTGTGGGTGTGGGAGAGCGAGTGTGAGAGGCGGAGAGGGGTAAAAATAAAGAGGTGAAGGGATGATGGAGTGATGGGAGGGGGTAGTAATGACTTGTGATGATTAAGATGAAGATGTAACATGACAGCAGCATCTCTTTGTGTGTGTGTGTGTGTGTGTGTGTGTGTGTGTGTGTGTGTGTGTGTGTGTGTGTGTGTGTGTGTGTGTGTGTGTCTTTTTAGGGGACGCTGCCGTTGTCTTATCGATCGATTTGGTGTTAACGAGTGTGTGTGTGTGTGTGTGTGTGTGTGTGTGTGTGTGTGTGTGTGTGTGTGTGTGTGTGTGTGTGTGTGTGTGTGTGTGTATAATTATTTCTTTCATTGCCATTCATTATACCTTTCAAGATTCAAAATTCTAAACTTAGGATAAAATAAACTTCTATTTTTTTTTATATGAAACTAAGCAAACAAATTGCAACAAACAATAACTTACACACACAGAGAGAGAGAGAGAGAGAGAGAGAGAGAGAGAGAGAGAGAGAGAGAGAGAGAGAGAGAGAGAGAGAGAGAGAGAGTAAAAGAATGTAATGAACAGAGAGGCGAAATGAAACGAGGCGAGAAACGAAGAGTAGGAAGAGGAGGAAGAGGAGGAGGAGGATGTGGAGGATAAGGAATACTCGGAAGAGGAGAAGAAGAAGGAGGAGAAAGAGGAAGAGGAGGAGGAGGAGGTGAAAACTAAATAACCTAACCATTAGTGGAAGGAAAATAACGCGACAAGGAGTGAAGGGAAGACTAAAGAAGAGGAAGAGGAGGAGGAGGAGGAGGAGGAGGAGGAGGAGGTAACGTGATGAGAAGCTCGGAGTTTAGCTTAATTACCATCCAGTCAATCTCATTAATTTGAATTGAGAGCGAGATTGTGCGTTATCGCTTCTGATGGCGAAGGGAAGGAGAGAGGGAGGAAAGGAGGGAAGGAGGAGGGAAGAAGGGAAGAATACTGGAGAGAAGAGAGGCTTAAACATCCCACTCAGCACTACGAGGAGGAGGAGGAGGAGGAGGAGGAAGAGGAGGTGGTGGTGGTGGTAGATTAAGAAGTAAAAAAAAATAGTTGTATATGTTGAACTTAATATTTTTTTTGCGTGTGTGTGTGTGTGTGTGTGTGTGTGTGTGTGTGTGTGTGGTGAGCAATTTTCATAATAACTTTCTCGTAAACTTACACGTATATACACACACACACACACACACACACACACACACACACACACACACACACACACACACACACACACACACACACACACACACACACCACCCACGCTTGTGTGTACATAGGAAGGGGTAACTCGCGTGTGCACTGGAAATAATACTCATGAAGGTGTGTGTGTGTGTGTGTGTGTGTGTGTGTGTGTGTGTGTGTGTGTGTGTGTGTGTGTGTGTGTGTGTGTGTGTGTGTGTCCCCTCCTCTTTAGTCGTCTCAGGTGTCACGCTACACACACACACACACACACACACACACACACACACACACACACACACACACACACACACACACACACACACACACAGTCATTTGTTCCTTAATCACATAATTTACTTGGTGTTTTGTTGAGAAAAATCTAAAAAAAAGTTTTCAATTGCAAAATGTTTGTGTTTTTTAGACTTTTTAATAGAAGGAGGAAGAGGAGGAGGAGGAAGGGGAGGAGAACAAGAAGAAGAAGAGGAATAAAAAGAGAAAAGAAAAAAAGAAGGATGAGAGGAGAAAGACCAAAAAAAATTATAGAAGTAAAGGAAGAAGACAAGGAAGAAGAAGAAGAAGAAGTAAAAGAAAAAATTATATAAAGAAAAAAAAGAGGAAAAAAATAAAACAAAAAAAAGAGAGAGAGGGAGAAGAAAGAAGCAGAAGAAAAACTAGAACAAGAACAGGAACAAGAAAAAAAACAAAAACCAGGTGAACAAGAAGAAAATAACACAAGAAGAAAAAAAACGAAAAAAAAACTCGTTCACTCAATCATGAAAAAAAAGACGAGATAGAGAAAAGAGAAAGAAAGGAAGAAAAAAAAAGAGTGACTATGAGAGTGACTGAGAGGAAGAGGGATATTATCAGGCCTACTTTCGCTACTTTTTTTCCCACGCCTATTTTTCTCCCCACACGCAGAACAAAATTCCCGGAAAATAAAGGCGTGAGATATTGTCCGGTGTGATGGGGGAAAGAAGCTGCACTTTTTTCCTGACGTATAAAAGATTAGACTCAGGAAGTTGACAGATACCTCCTCCTCCTCCTCCTCCTCCTCCTCCTCCTCCTCCTCCTCCTCCTCCTCCTCCTCCTCCTCCTCCTCCTCCTCCTCCTCCTCCTCCTCCTCCTCCTCTGACTCCACTTTTTTCCCTCGTTTCCTCTTCTCCTTTGTTTCTCAGTATTTTTTTTCTCTTTTTTTCCCTTTCTTTCTTTCTTTTTTATTGTGGTTTCTTTGTTTCCTCTGTTTTAATTATTACTTTTTTTTATTTATGTTTTGCGTTATTATTGTTTCTCGTTTTTATCGTTTTGGTTTCTCATTAATCTTCGTTATTTTTGTTATTATCATTGGTTGCTTTTTATCGTCTTGTTTTGTGGTTATTATTATTATTATTATTATTATTATTATTATTATTATTATTATTATTATTATTATTATTATTAAAGCGTTGTCATCTTAATAATTATCTGTACTGTTAATGTTTTGTTTATCATTCTTCTTCTTCTTCTTCTTCTTCTTCTTCTTCTTCTTCTTCTTCTTCTTCTTCTTCTTCTTCTTCTTCTTCTTCTTCTTCTTTTTCTTCTTCTTCTTCTTTCGCTTCTTTTCATTTTAATATTTCACTTTAATTGAGTAGAAACCTTAAATCGAGAGAGAGAGAGAGAGAGAGAGAGAGAGAGAGAGAGAGAGAGAGAGAGAGAGAGAGAGAGAGAGAGAATAAATATAGCCAAGTTCTTCTCATAGTTTAGAAATAACAATGGATTTGTTCACGCCATCTCTCTCTCTCTCTCTCTCTCTCTCTCTCTCTCTCTCTCTCTCTCTCTCTCTCTCTCTCTCTCTCTCTCTCTCTCTCTCTCTCTCTCTCTCTCTCTCTCTCTCTCTCTCTCTTTTTTTTTTTTCTCTCACCCAAAACATTCTCTTCCCATAATCCTCGGGTCTTTGGCGGAGACGGCGACAAACCTATCTCCTCCTCCTCCTCCTCCTCCTCCTCCTCCTCCTCCTCCTCCTCCTCCTCCTCCTCCTCCTCCTCCTCCTCCTCCTCCTCATTCTTCTATTTTATCCACGCTTCATCTTCTTTCTCCGGATTTTCTTGTACTTTTTTCTTATTGCATTCTCTTCTTCTATCTTCCTTCTTCCTCTTCTTTTTCGTCCATGTTTTGTCTTCTTCCTCCTCCTCCTCCTTTGCTTTCTTCTACTTTGTCCTTTTGTTTTTTGTTTTTTTGTTTTTTTTGTTTCTTTTTATGCTTCCTCGTGTTCCTCCTCCTCCTCCTCCTCCTCCTCCTCCTCCTCCTCCTCTTCCTCCTCCTCCTCATCATCATCATCATCATCATTATTATTATTCTATTCTTGTACTTTCTTTCTACTTCCTCCTCCTCCTCCTCCTCCTCCTCCTCCTCCTCCTCCTCCTCCTCCTCCTCCTCCTCCTCCTCCTCCTCGAAGACCTTTGGGAATAAACGAAATAATGTGGGAAAAAAATAAGCCTAAAAAAATAATAGTATAGAATCTGACTTTTTTCCTTTTTTTCCTTTTCTTTCTTTTCTTTTCAAATTTATTGTATTTTTCAGGTTGAGTGTCGTTTTTTTTTATTTCGGCCAAAAAAAATAAATAAAAAAGAAAACGGTGGATGGGGAATAAGTAAATAAAGAGAGATAAACAAATAAATAACAATATCGAAAAAAAAATATATGAATTAGTGAATGGAAGACAGGAACACTAAAAAATAATAATGAAAGGGGGGAAGAATAAGGGAGAAGAAGAAGAAGAAGAAAAATAATTATCAAAGGGGGGAAAGTATTAGGGAGACGAAGAAGAAGAAGGAGAAAAAGAAAAAGAAGAAGAAGAAGAAGAAGAAAGAAGGTGACACGTATTAATTGGATCGCATTCATCGTAAGACGGGGAATTAATAACGAATAAAAGGAGGAATGAGAGAAAGAAAGAGAGAAGGAAAAAAAGGAATAACAGTGTGCAAAAGATAATGTGATAGAAAAAAAATGAATAAAGAAATGAAGAAATATGAACTCTCTCTCTCTCTCTCTCTCTCTCTCTCTCTCTCTCTCTCTCTCTCTCTCTCTCTCTCTCTCTCTCTTGGGTCAGTTTGTCTTTTTTCTCTCCTATATACCATTTATTTCTTATTTCTTTATTTATTCTTCTATCTTTATTTATTTATTTTCTTTTTTTTTCTTTTCTTCCCCCTTTTCTTATCCAATCCTTTCTATTTCCTTCTCTTTTCCTACTCCTGTTTCTCCTTCCCTTTCTCTCTCTCTCTCTCTCTCTCTCTCTCTCTCTCTCTCTCTCTCTCTCTCTCTCTCTCTCTCTCTCTCTCTTGCGGGTATTTAATTTATTTCTCTTATTTTCCGATATTACTCGTCAATCTTCTGTACACCCTTTTCCATCACTCATTCTCTCTCTCTCTCTCTCTCTCTCTCTCTCTCTCTCTCTCTCTCTCTCTCTCTCTCTCTCTCTCTCTCTCTCTCTCTCTCTCTCTCTCTCTCTCTCTCTCTCGTACTTCCTTTATCGACTCGTTCGCTCTCACTCCTTCCCTCCTCCTCTCCATTCCTCTTCCTCTCTGTTTCCCTCTCTCTCTCTCTCTCTCTCTCTCTCTCTCTCTCTCTCTCTCTCTCTCTCTCTCTCTCTCTCTCTCTCTCTCTCTCTCTCTCTACTTTTCCTTGTTCCTCCTCCTCCTCCTCCTCCTCCTCCTCCTCCTCCTCCTCCTCCTCCTCCTCCTCCTCCTCCTCCTCCTCCTCCTCCTCCTCTTTATTTCCCCCACCGTGTTCCTCCTCTCATTTATCCCTTTCCTTATCCGCCCTCTCTCTCTCTCTCTCTCTCTCTCTCTCTCTCTCTCTCTCTCTCTCTCTCTCTCTCTCTCTCTCTCTCTCTCTCTCTCTCTCTCTCTCTCTCTCTCTCTCTCTCTCTCTCTCTCTCTCTCTGCATCAGTGAACGGATTAACATCTTTCTCTGTAAGTCGTTGTCCTCCTCCTCCTCCTCCTCCTCCTCCTCCTCCTCCTCCTAAAACTACCTCTCTTCGCTTTAATACCTCCCCCTTGAAATGGTAAATGGATATCCCCCCTACAACTGTCATAGCTTCCTTTATCCTCCTCCTCCTCCTCCTCCTCTTCCTCTTTCATATTTTTCTCCCTTTATTACCGTATTTATTCATCTCTCTCTCTTCTTTCATTCATTCCGAGCTTTGAACCTACCTAACCTAACCTAACCTAAGCTAACTTAACCTTAACTTGACCTTAACCTAACCAAACCTAATGTAACTTAACCTAAACACATTTTAACCTAACCTAACCAGACCCAACTTAACTTAACATGAAGACCCAAAGAGACAAAACAAGACAAAAAAAAAAAAAAACCCTTTAATTTCTCACTAAATCCCAACCTCGTGGAAGACAGTCAAAAGGAGGAGGAGGGGAGGAGGAGGAAGAGGAAGAAGACAACCAGCAGACAACCAGCAGCCGGTCTCTTCACACGCTTGAGCAACTGTGCAGCTTATAAGAGGTGACAACGGGCACAGGGTGGATAGCAGAGGCAAGGTATCCGAGGCCTCACTGGACAGAAAGAACTCCCAGCTAAGAAAAGGCTTGTCAGATCCCTTGCTGGCTAATCCCCATCGTTTTCTGTGAGAATGGGGGTCTAGTGGGGAAGAGGAAGGGGGTGAGAGAGGGAGGGAAAGGGTGGAATTGTGTAGGAATTGAGGGGAAGAAGGTAAAAGGGAGGAGCTTGAGGGTAAGAGGAAGGGAGAATAAGGATGCTGGAAGTAAAAGGGAGAATGAAAAGTGGGTTTAAAAGGAGAAGGAAGATTAAAAATGCAGGAAGAAAAGGGAAGGAGGGAAGAAACCGAGGCTTGAGAAGGAGAAGGAAAGGTGAGAGAGAAAGGATGCTGGGGGAAAGAGGAAAGAAGGAAGAAAGTGAGTTTTGAGAGGAAAAAGGAGAAAAATGAAGGTAGGAAGGAAGAGGAAGGAGGTGAGAGAGGTGTGTGTCCTGGGGAGGGAATGGAAAAGGAGGGGAAGGGAGAGGAAGGATGCAGGAGGGGAAAAAAAGAAGGAAAATGAGTCTTGGGAGGGAAAGGGAGAGGAATGAGGTAACTGAGAGTGAGAGTGAGAGGAAAGAAAGGGGAAGAATCCAGAAAGTGAAGAAAATTAATAAAAAAGGAGTAACAGAAGAAGTAGAGAGTAAGAAAAGGAAAAAAATGGAACGACTATACTTAAAAAAAAAGGGTCACTATTAAACTCTCAAAAGGGAGAGGAAAAAATAAAGAAAAAAACTAAATTCGCAAAAACAGGTGAAAAAAATAAAACAAAACAAAACAGGCATTCCTACATCGCATCAAATAACGTCATAACTCAATAACGAACCATTTAGCGTTATTTTTGCGTTACGGGATGAGAGGGGGCGGTGGGGGGAAGAGGGGGAGGGGAAGTGTTGGCGGGTGCACCACTATCACAAGGAATGGTGACTGGGTGGTGGTGAATGGTGAGGTACTGCAGTGTGGCTGAAGACAAACAGAATGATATGGTTGTATGAGATTGTAGTGGAGTCTTCCTTCCTCCTCCTCCTCCTCCTCCTCCTCCTCCTCCTCCTCCTCGTGTTGCTGTCTGTTCTTTCAGGGCTGTTGCTGTCTGTTCTTTCCTTTGTATTCCTTTGTATTTGTATTCCTCCTCCTCTTCCTCCAACTCTTCTCTTCCTTTTTCTTCTTGTTTCCTTTCCTCCCTCCTCCTCTGACTAGTTTTTTTTTCTTTTTAGTATTCTCTTCTTCTTCTTCTTCTTCTTCTTCTTCTTCTTCTTCTTCTTCTTCTTCTTCTTCTTCTTCTTCTTCTTCTTCTTCTTCTTCTTCTTCTTCTTCTTCTTCTTCTTCTTCTTCTTCTTCTTCTTCTTCTTCTTCTTCTTCTTCTCTCTCTCTGTCTCCTTTTCTCCCTCCTCTGACTACTTCTCTTTGTTGCTCTCTCTCTCTCTCTCTCTCTCTCTCTCTCTCTCTCTCTCTCTCTCTCTCTCTCTCTCTCTCTCTCTCTCTCTCTCTCTCTCTCTCTCTCTCTCTCTCTCTCCTTTTCACTTTTCATTTTCCTCTTTCATCTTTGTTTCTTTTCCTTAACTTTTATTTCTCTTTTCCTTCCTTTTTTCTTTATTTTCCTCGTGTTTTTCTTTTATTTTCTTTATATATTTTCTCATCATTTTCAAATTTGTAAATACTAGATCTTTCTTTTTCTCACCTCCCTGCTCCTCCTCCTCCTCAAATCGGTAGTCGAGAACCGTTCAAACCTCGGAGGGACCTTAAAACTCTCTCTCTCTCTCTCTCTCTCTCTCTCTCTCTCTCTCTCTCTCTCTCTCTCTCTCTCTCTCTCTCTCTCTCTCTCTCTCTCTCCGGAAGGTGCGACAGGAACCCCAATAAAAAGAAAGGGGCGAGAAGGTGACCATTGTTGACGAAGAGGCGGAGATCCGTTCACTGTGGGAGGTGGTCGGGTCAGCCTCGTAATTCTCCAGAACGGCCGTCCACTTCAACCCGGCGCGAGGCGGAGGAAATGGAATAAGATAGAAATTAGAGAGGCATAAGCTGGAAACTGAAAATGGCCAACCAGCAGCATCAACACCACGCCACGCCACGCCACGCCACGCCACGCCAGACACCAGACACAAGGAATTGACTCAGACTTTCAAAATTCATACGAGAACCAACCTAACCTAAAGTAACCTAACGTAACCTAACCTAACGTAACCTAACCTAACGTAACCTAACCTAACGTAACCTAACCTAACCTAACCTAAGCCTAACCTAATGTACCTAACCTAACGTAACCTAATCTAACCTAACCTCACCACACAAGACACAAGATACCGACTCGACCTTTCAGGATTCAAGATTTATGCTTTACTAACCTAACCTAACCTGAATTAACCTACACCAGACCGGACCAGACCTTCTTCTCTTTCTTTTCTCTTCCTTCTTCTCATTTTTCTTTATTCTTTATTCTTCAAAAGGTATCGAAATGTATGCTCTTCGTTGCCTCCTCCTCCTCCTCCTCCTCCTCTTCCTCTTCCTCTTCCTCCTTCCTCCTCCTCCTTCCTCCTCCTCCTCCTCCTCCTCCTCCTCCTCCTCCTCCTCCTCCTCCTCCTCCTCCTCCTCCTCCTCTCCTTTTTTCTCCCTGCTCTTAAAATAATCGAAATGGAACTTAATAAGAGCCCTTGAATTATAAAAGAAAACGTTATTCCTTACTGTAGTACCACACACACACACACACACACACACACACACACACACACACACACACACACACACACACACACACACACACACACACACACACACACACACACACACACACACACACACACCTGAACTACCACGATGAACTCCTCCACCTCCTCCTCCTCCTCCTTCTCAACTCCCATCACAGTGAACCCAAACCATCTCCCCTCCTCCTCCTCCTCCTCCTCCTCCTCCTCCTCCTCCTCCTCCTCCTCCTCCTCCTCCTCCTCCTCCTCCTCCTCCTCTTCCCCTCTCCCCCTCCCTCAAAGCTGGCCCCACGCCAACCCCTACCGCATGCTAAATCCAGACTTGTGTCACAACCTTCCACGCCAAAGGTTCAATGGTTCAACGCAAATTTCGAAACTGGTTCATTTCCTCCCGGTTCGAATCTCCTTCCCTTCTTTTTCTCTCTCTCTTTCTCCTTTTTTTTTTGTCTCACTTTTCCAAGACTCAAAATTAGCAAGAAGAATTTGTGTTATTATGCTTTATTTTTTTTTCTTTTCTTTGTTTCGTTTTTTTTTATCGTGTGTGTGTGTGTGTGTGTGTGTGTGTGTGTGTGTGTGTGTGTGTGTGTGTGTGTGTGTGTGTGTGTGTGTGTGTGGTCATCCCGAAAAAGAAATCCACTGTCTCACTGTCTGTCTATCTGTCTGTTCAATGACCTCTAATTATATATTTTTCTTCTCTTTTACTCTTTTCCTTTCCTTTTTTTCTTTTTCTTTTTTTCCTCGTATTTGAAGCAAGGATCTCATATTTCTTTCTTTTTTTTTCTTTGGATTAAAACTACATTATAATTTCGAGGCTTCGCTCACTGCTTCAGAAACTTGCTTCGAACCTCCGCTATTCTCTCTCCTCTTCCTCTTTCCTTCCTCTTCAATCCCCCTCTATCCAAACTTCCTTCTTCCTTCCCCCTCTTCCCTCCCTCCCTCTCTCCCTTCCTCCAGCCATCTTAGGTTATGCACTTCTTCATTGCTCCTCCTCCTCCTCCTCCTCCTCCTCCTCCTCCTCCTCCTCCTCCTCCTCCTCCTCCTCCTCCTCCTCCTCCTTCTCCAAGACCTAAGCTTACGTCTTCTTTCTCATCTTTCTTTCTTTCTCTTTCCCCTTATCTTCTATTTGGACTTCTTTTCTTCTTCCTCTTCCTCTTCCTCTTCCTCTTCCTCTTCCTCTTCCTTTTCTTCCTCTTCTTTCCAGCTTCACTGTCTATCATTCTTTTTTTTTTCTATTTTTTTCTCTATTGTTCATCTTTATTCTTGTTTCTTTTCCATAGATGTACTTCTCTTCTTTTCCTCTTTTTTTTTATCTATTGTACGGTTATCACTCCTCCTCCTCCTCCTCCTCCTCCTCCTCCTCCTCCTCCACCCAGTTACAGCCACAGAAAAAGCACAAGGTTTCTACTCCACATCAGCACCACAAGTCACCTCAAGTGGCGCGTGTGTCAGAAACCAACCTGCGTGCACGTACATTAATTGCGTGTACGTGTATAGCGGGCGTGCGTGCGTGCGTGCGCGGGTCGTCGTCCTGGTGGTGGTGAGCGGCGAGTCGTGCGGGGTCGTGCATGTGTCACAGGTTGTATATAATGGGGGGATCGTTGCGCAGCCACTGTCGTCCCTTCGCGGCGGACTCTGGGTTAATATACTAGCAACATTCACTACACTAATTCCTGCCACCACGGTGTTATGGCGCGCAATATCTATCTGCCCTCCACCTTGCGCAAAACTGGTGGCCGCCCTTGCTAATTCAGACGCGCCGGCAGGAGGAAGGGGAAAGGGGGCAAGAGGAGGAGGAGAAGGAGAAGGAGGGAGCCACTTAGCTTCTCCAGTGATGGTTGCTTCTCTCCCACCTCCTCTTCCTTCTCCTCCTATTCTTCTTTCTCTTCCTGTTCTTCTTTCCTGTGATTTGGGTCTGTTATTTTGTTGTGTTTTGTTATTTTTTTGGGGGGTTATTTATCGCTGAAATACATGTTCCTCCTCCTCCTCCTCCTCCTCCTCCTCCTCCTCCTCCTCCTCCTCCTCCTCCTCCTTTTCCTCATCCTCTTGTCCCTCATCCCCTCCACCTTTCATATTCTTCCTACTTCTTTTCTTTTCCGTTCATCATTTTTTGCCCTTTTTCATTATCATCTGTATCCTTTCACCCTCTTCGCCTTGCCCTCTGCTCCTCTTGTTCCCCTTTTATCCTCCTCCTCCTGCTCCTATTTCTCCTGTTAATTCTTTGTGTAATTCTTGTTTTGAGATTTAAGTATATTGGTACATCTCCTCCTCCTCCTCCTCCTCCTCTTGAAGTAATAGAGGAAAGAAGATGCAAGTATGACTCTTTTGAAGGGCGTGGCGTTGAAACCCTTAGCGCCATCAGAAGCACTTGGAAAATCGATTAGTGACGGTGCCCAGAGTGACCCTGCTCCGTGACGCCCTCAGAGTACCGCCGCCCGCGAACTCGCCGACGCAGAGACAAAGGAACCCCCGACAGGAAGAAAGAGTGGTCCCAAAATCTTGTTAGTTCCTTTTCTCCATCACCCTCGCGCCTCGCTTCCCCCCAGTCCAGACCAACCCAGCCCCTGATACCCGCCCCTCGCCACGCCTCACCTAACCAGTCCACCCCCAAGTACCTTCTCCCCTTGCTCCAGTTTTAACCTAGTTTGATTCCTATTCCAGTCCCATCGTCTCAGTCCTGTTCACTTTCATTCCAAGCCAGTCCAGACCTGTTGCCTTGTTGCAGTCCATTCCAGTTCCAGTCTATGGTTAATCCAGACCTGTTACTTTAAGCCATTATTCAAACCAACTCCATTTCAGTCCTATTCCAGCGCAGTTTAGTCTATTCCAGCCTCATTCCAACAGTATATCGTCCCATTTCAGTTTCATTCAATTTAATTCCATTCCGTTCCAGCCTCATTCCGCATTCTAGCCCCATTCCAGTCTCATTCCAGCAAATTCCAGATTCATTCCAGCCCATTCCATCAAATTCCATCATATTCCAGTACCATTCCAGCCCAGTCCAGCCTTATTTCATGCAATTCCAAGCATTCCAACCCCATTACATCAAATTCCAACAATTTCAGCCCCATTCCAGTCCCATTCCAGCCACTCCAGCACCATTCAGTCTCATTTCAACTATTCCACCACATTCAGCCCCATTCCAGCCCCACCCCGCCCTATTCCAGCCCCACCCTGCCCAGCCCAGCCCCGCCCCAGGAAACAACAAAGAAGCTGAGAATGTGTGAGTGTTTCCAGCTCGGGCGGGCGACACTCCGGGACAAAATTGGCGATATTAAAAATGGCTCCTGCCACCGCTTTGAAAGTAAGCAATTACTGGACCCGATCACGTGACCAGTGAAAAATGCGTGGCTGCCTCCAGACGAATGGCTATCCAGGGACTCCAGAAGGATTTCCAGGACTGACCAGCGCAATCATAGCCTGGAAACCTGGAAACTTGACGCCCTAGGGAGAAGAGAAGGAGGAGGAGGAGGGGGTGGTGTTGGAGGTGAGTGATGAAGGAGGTATGGGAGCAAAGAGAGAGAGAGAGAGAGAGAGAGAGAGAGAGAGAGAGAGAGAGAGAGAGCGTTATGAAGAACTGTTTCCACGTGTGATATAAATCTTGAGTCCTTTTTTTTTTTATCTTTTTTTTTCGTTCTTATTTTCTTCAGTGGCCAACATTTTCACTCTTACCAAAGGGTCCGTTTGTTTGTTTGTTTGTTTGTTTGTTTGTTTGTTTGTTTGTTTGTTTGTTTGTTTGTTTGTTTGTTTGCATGTTTTTTCTTGTTTTTTTTTATCCTTTGTTGTTTTTCTTATAATATTTTTTTTGTGCTTGTCAAAAATTGTAATTATTAGGAGAGAAATTATTTGAAAGTGCAGCGAAGCAAAATGAAAAAGAATAGTATGAGAGAAACAGGAAACTTGAAAGAAAAAAAAAACATGATAAGCGAATGAAGAAATTGAGAAAAACGG
>NC_087189.1:2215000-2227500 GCF_035594125.1 Scylla paramamosain
AAGCTGACCCTCACTCCCTTTTCTAAATAGACTCCTCCGTCTTCTCTCTCTCTCTCTCTCTCTCTCTCTCTCTCTCTCTCTCTCTCTCTCTCTCTCTCTCTCTCTCTCTCTCTCTCTCTCTCTCTCTCTCTCTCTCTCTCTCTCCAGTTCATCCCCTTTCCCCTTCCTTTTCCCTCCACCCCTCCTTCCTTTCCCCTCCTTCTCTTCCCTCTCATTTTCCATTTCCTCTCTGCTTTCCTCCCACTGGTCTGATCCCTCCCTCCCTCCCTCATTCCCTCCCTCCCTCCCTCTCCCTCAATCTCCCTCGCTCTCCCTTCCTCTCACTTCCTCCAGGCTGGCCCGTGTCCGCCTGGAGGCCCCGTGCTGATCTCGCAGAAGGAAGAAGGAAAGGAATAAAAAAAGAAAGGGAGTAATGGGAGATAGATGAAAAAATGGAAAAATAACGAAAATAAGAAATAAAACATAAAAACAAAAAAAACGTACGGAAAAAGAAAGGAGAGAAAATGAAAGGAAGTGAAAAAAATTAGGAAAAGTTACGAAAATAAACAAAAAAATCTGAAGAGAAAGTAAAACAAAAGAAAGTAGAAAGAAATGGGAGATAGAAGACGAAAAAAAAAATAGAAAATAGCAAAAAGATAACAAAAAACAAAATCTTAAGGAAGAAAGAAATAAAGAAACGAAGGTACAGAGAGAGAGAGAGAGAGAGAGAGAGAGAGAGAGAGAGAGAGAGAGAGAGAGAGAGAGAGAAAGAAACGAAAAAATATATACAAGAATACCAAAACACAAAAAAATCTTGAACACAACGAGAAATTTTTTATACCTCTTGTGTGTGTGTGGGGGGGGGAAAGGGGGTCGGGTTGTGTGTGGATACGCCCCTCTGCCCCAGCACATAGGCGAGACAATATTCCAATTGGTCTGTCCGAGAGTGTGTTTTATATTCGACACGGATGAAACAAAGAGAGGATATAAATATGACAATGAGACGCAATATTTGATGGCCCGCGCTGGATTGGCCCGGCCGGTCACTTGCTGTCTGACTTCGTGTGTGGAGGAGGAGGAGGAGGAGGAGGAGGAGGAGGAGGAAAAGAAGATAGGACGGTAAGAATTTAGAAGCAGTAAGAGGAGGAAGGAAAAGAGAAGAAAAGGAGATAGGATACGAGGAATTTAGAAGTGGGCAAGGAGAAGGAGGAGCCGTAAGAGGAAGAAGGAAAAGAGAAGAAAAGGAGATAGGATACGAGGGATTTAGAAGTGGGTAAAGAGAAGGAGGATGAAGGAAAAGAGAAGGAAAGGAGATAGGATACGAAGGATTTAGATATAGTGTACAGAGAAGAGGAGGAGGAAGGAAAAGAGAAGGAGAGAAGATAGTATGGAGAAGACTTAGATGCAGTGCAAGAAGGAAAAGGAGGAAGAGGAGTCGAAGGAAAGAAGACATGATGAAGAAGATAGAGAAGTGCAAAGAGGAGGAAGAGGAGGAGAGGGACAGAAGAAAAGATGAAAAAGATAGAGAAACGCAAAGAGGAACAGGAGGCACGATGGGAAAAACAGAGAAGTAAGACAAGGAGGAGTAATAGGAGGAAGGACAGAAGAAGAAGGAGGTGGAGGAACAGGAGGAGGAGGAGGAGGAGGAGGAAAATAACTGACTGGCTGACTGGCTGAATGAGCTCTGGGCAGTTTTGTTTGTATGTTTTGAAGGAGGAGGAGGTGGAGGAGGAGGAGGAGGAGGAGACACGATTGGAAGGGTGAGAGAGAGAGAGAGAGAGAGAGAGAGAGAGAGAGAGAGAGAGAGAGAGAGAGAGAGACTTAAACAAAAAAGATAACAAAATGACGCAAATAAATACGAAAGAAGAGAGGGAAGATAAATAAAAAAAAGAAAAAAAGAAAGAAAGAAAGAGAGAAAGAAAGAAGGAAGGTACACATAACATAATATAATAATCCTTTGAATACCCACACGATTAATAAAACACCAAATAATAATAATAATAATAATAATAATAATAATAGTTTCTCTCTCTCTCTCTCTCTCTCTCTCTCTCTCTCTCTCTCTCTCTCTCTCTCTCTCTCTCTCTCTCTCTCTCTCTCTCTATTTTTACCTGCAAATCTCTCTTCCATTGTCTTCTTGATTGTAAACACGTATTTTTTTAAACTTCACTAATCCACTAGGCGAAATTATTATTATTATTATTATTATTATTATTATTATTATTATTATTATTATTATTATTTTATTATTATTATTATTATTATTTTCCCTTCTATGGTAAGAAATTATTCCCCATAGAAAAATTAGAAAAATAAGGAATAAGAAAGGGAAAGAAGGGGAAAAGATTAAAAATTTTCCTGTTACTGAGGAATAGAAATGAATGGATTTTTTGGGGTAATTGAAGAGAGAGAGAGAGAGAGAGAGAGAGAGAGAGAGAGAGAGAGAGAGAGAGAGAGAGAGAGAGAGGAAGCCGGCTAAAAAGAGGGAAGAGAAGGTAAGACTGATGAAGGAAGGGAAGAGGAGGAAGGGAGGACGAGACAGAGAAACAAGAAAATAAATAAGAAAGAGAAGGAGGAAAAAATAAGAAGGTAAGAGCGAAAGGGGAGAAGGAGATAATAATAATAAAAAAAAGGGTAAAGAAACAGAAGGGGAGAAGAAAGACGTGGATGGCAAAACACAAAAGTAACTTAAGAAATGTTAAGTAAAAGTATGAGAGAGAGAGAGAGAGAGAGAGAGAGAGAGAGAGAGAGAGAGAGAGAGAGAGAGAGAGAGAGATGGAAGGAGAAACGAAAGAATAAAAAAATAAGTGAAAAAAACGAACGAAGGATTAAAAAAAAAATAAACAAGAAAAAGTAATAAGTAAAAAATAAATAACAGTAGGAAAAGAAAGACAAAACAAAATAGAAGAAGAAGCGTAGATGCAATAAAGGAGGGAATAAGGAAGAATAAGAGAATATTATTATAAAATGGACGAAGAAAAAGGAGGAGGGAGAGAAAAGTAGATAATAAGAACAAGACTACGAATGAGAGGAGGTAAAAGAAAAAGATGAATAATAATATAGTAATAAGCAAATAAACAAACAACTGAATGAAGATGATGTAAAGGAAAAATAAAGAAAGAATGGAGATAAAGAGAATTAGAAACACGAACAGAGAGAGAGAGAGAGAGAGAGAGAGAGAGAGAGAGAGAGAGAGAGGCGGTACATAGAAGAAAATGTACGAAAAGAGAAGATAAAGAAGAGGAAAAGGAGAGAGAGAGAGAGAGAGAGAGAGAGAGAGAGAGAGAGAGAGAGAGAGAGAGAGAGAGAGAGAGAAACATATAAGAACAGATAATACAGGGAAAAAAAAGAGAGCGCGGTAGGGGAAAACGAGAACCGGAGAGAGAGAGAGAGAGAGAGAGAGAGAGAGAGAGAGAGAGAGAGAGAGAGAGAGAGAGGTGCAAAGCTGAACCCTGTAATGCAACTGACTAAAGGGAGAAGGAAAACCAAATAGAAGAATAGCAGCAGCAACAGCAGGAGGAGGAGGAGGAGGAGGAGGAGGAGGAGGAGGAGGAGGAGGAGGAGGAGGAGGAGGAGGAGGAGGAGAAGGGACATAGGGGGCGGCTCCATCGTTCTAGGGTAAGGGGATCTAGAACAGGGGGCTTCCAGAGGGAGGGGGTGCTCCGCCACAACTTGGCCCGATGGTTCATAAACCCAGGTCGCGCTAGAGACGGACTTGGCCTGGGCAGCGGATGTTCGGAATGGTCAGAGGTAGCGGAACACGCGGCCGATTTACGACTGCGATTCAGACGGATATTACCTTTGCTGATACACGCAAAATAACGCGGGATAGAGAGCCGAGGCGAGATTGTTTCTGTCGCTGAATGGTGCGCCTGTCCTTCCCTCCCTCTCTCTCCCTTCCCCCTGCTTGCCTTCACTTCACTCCGGCCCCCTCTCTCCCTCCCAAGCCAGCCAGCCGTCCTCTCCTCGTCCATACTGCTTGTGTCTGTTTTGTTGTAGCTTTAGGTCAATATGTATGGTTTCTCCTTCCTCTCTCCCTCCTTCCTTAGCTCTCCTTTCCTCCCCTCTTGTTTGTGTCTGTCTGTGTGTCTGTGAGTTTATCATTTTTTTTTTCTAGGGTAAGGTTAAGTAATCTCTCTCTCTCTCTCTCTCTCTCTCTCTCTCTCTCTCTCTCTCTCTCTCTCTCTCTCTCTCTCTCTCTCTCTCTCTCTCTCTCTCTCTCTGCATGTGCGTGCGTTTGAGTGTGTGTGTATCCAAGTTTGTTTATCATGTTTTGTTTTGTTTTTTCTCTATTATCGTGTCAAATATTGTTTCTCCTCCGCCTCCCTTCGTGTTCACAGTTATTTTGTCCCTCTGTCTATCTGTACGTGTGTTTGTGTGTCTCTGTCTTTGAGTCTGTTTATCAGTTGGTGTTCTTTTCCAGGAGTCAAGTAATGTTTCTCTAATATCTTTCTCTCCAATCCCCAGTCTCTCCCTCTACTTCCCACCATCTCAAGTGTTTTATTTCTTTAACGGTATTTTTTTTTTCATCTAAGCCTGTTTTATTTATGTTAATTATCTATATTGTTGTTATTTGTGATGTGTTAATTTTGTGATCTTCGTTGCAAATGTGGTTTATAACTGTAATGACTTTTTTTCTCTCTTTTTACATTTTGTGGGGAATGAAAAGTGTGTGTGTGTGTATGTGTGTGTGTGTGTGTGTGTGTGTGTGTGTGTGTGTGTGTGTGTGTGTGTGTGTGTGTGTGTGTGTGTGTGTGTGTGTGTGTACGTATCCCACATCGCATGACTGTGTATGTACGTATTTATCATTCATGTGTACCAGTCATGCACACGTGTACACCTACATACTCTCACACACACACACACACACATGCATAGTTTACCTACACCCTTCCTTCCTTCCTTCCTTCCTTCCTTCCTTCCTTCCTTCCTTCCTTGAATCAGAAACAGCATAACCCAACCACGCACGTAACGTTATGTATGCAGTGTACGTGAAATCCTTGTTCGTTATTCATGTACGTAAATTAACCACTGCATAACCTGGATGTAGACGCCTCAGTATCACACCTGTTACTGGCACACACACACACACACACACACACACACACACACACACACACACACACACACACACACACACACACACACACACACACACACACACCTGTTAACTGGCGTGAATCAAGGTGTACTTCTAATTAACGTAAGAATTGTAGTGTTACCTGGAACCATGATGACGATAATAATAATAATAATAATAATAATAATAATAATAATAATAATAATAATGGACTGAGGTTAATGAAGGAAAATAATAAAGAAAAGTGAATAAAAAAATGGAAGTAAGAGATTAAAGGAAGAAGTGACAGTAGTAGTAGTAGTAGTAGTAGTAGTAGTAGTAGTAGTAGTAGTAGTAGTAGTAGTAATGATAACGTTGATGATACTGATAATAACAAACAACAACACACAGTAGCAGAGAGAGAGAGAGAGAGAGAGAGAGAGAGAGAGAGAGAGAGAGAGAGAGAGAGGGAGTGATAAATATGATCACGCAAGGGAAACAACAATAATTAAGGTGAGACAAGAGTGTGAAAATAAAGCGAAGGCAAATAACAAAACCAATTACTTGAAACAAAGGTAATTGGGGAGCAGATTAACAATGACAAGAAGTAATTATGGTGAGAATAACTTCACTTCCAGACAGATGAACACACACACACACACACACACACACACACACACACACACACACACACACACACACACACACACACACACACACACACACACACATGCATACAAAACACAAGTATCTTTCATATTCCAACCCTCTCTCTCTCTCTCTCTCTCTCTCTCTCTCTCTCTCTCTCTCTCTCTCTCTCTCTCTCTCTCTCTCTCTCTCTCTCTCTCTCTCTCTCTCTCTCTCTCTCTCTCTCTGTGTGTGTGTGTGTGTGTGTGTGTGTGTGTGTGTGTGTGTGTGTGTGTGTGTGCGTGTGGGATCAACGTTTTATCTGATGTATGAAAAATAAAAGTAGCAACTCCATTGAGAGAGAGAGAGAGAGAGAGAGAGAGAGAGAGAGAGAGAGAGAGAGAGAGAGAGAGAGAGAGAGAGAGAGAGGCGAAGCGTAACGGAAGCGAGCGAAAACAGTGGTAAGATGCGAGAATGTCATTAAAAAGAGAGAAAGAGAAAGAGAGAAAAGGGGAAGAAAGGAGAGGAGGAACAGGATGCACGAGAGAGAGAGAGAGAGAGAGAGAGAGAGAGAGAGAGAGAGAGAGAGAGAGAGAGAGAGAGAGAGAGAGACTTAAATATACAAGGTGCTTTCTCAAATGTTGCAAAGAATTCAAAATATCCTCCGCTGTTTTTTTTTTTTTTTTTTTTTTTTTTTTTTTCATTAATTCTTTTTGTGAAGAAATTTTTCATCGTGTGTTTGTTTACTTGTGTTTGTCTGTTTTGTATTTGCTTTACTTTTTTTATTTTTGTTTGTATTAATATTTGTTCACTTTTCTCTTGTTTTCCAGGTAAGAACAGAGAGAGAGAGAGAGAGAGAGAGAGAGAGAGAGAGAGAGAGAGAGAGAGAGAGAGAGAGAGAGACGCGTGAGTACTGTGTGTGTGTGTGTGTGTGTGTGTGTGTGTGTGTGTGTGTGTGTGTGTGTGTGTGTGTGTGTGTGTGTGTGTGTGTGTGTGTTTGTTTGCCTGCTTTCGAAATCATCACGTTTCTTCTGTTTTTTTCTTTTTTCTTTTTTTCTCGTGTATTTTTTTTCTTCACTTCATTTCCGTGTTTTTCTTTTTTTTTATTTCATTTAAGGCAGTTGTTGTTTTCATTATTACTATTGTTGTTGTTGTTGTTGTTGTTGTTGTTGTTGTTGTTGTTTTTCTGCCGATGTTTTGTTTCCATATCAAGTGTTATTGCATTTATTTCATCTCGACCTAAATTTCTTTCCTCCCTCTTTTTACTCCCTTTCTTTTACTTCCTTTTACCCCTCTTCTTCCCTTTTCCTTCTTTTCCCTTCTTTCCCCGTGCTTTGAACTTTTCACCGTCACGGGAGGAGGGAAAAGGAAAACGAAAGGGGAAAAAAAAATCAGAGAAATGGAAAATTAAGTTGTGTTGCCAGAAACCCTAAACTTAAAGAGGAGAATTTCTACCACCTGGTGTTATGAAAGGACCTCTATACCTCCTCCTCCTCTTCCTCCTCCTCCCACTCCTGCTGCTGCCCCTCCTCCTCCTCCTCCTCGTCTCATTTCCTCCGTAAGTTTCCTGTAAAATCATCACCAACGCTGCCACTGGTCAGAGAAGGCACAGAAGGTGGCGGTGACGATGCACCTCCTTTGCGGTAAGAAACAGCGGAGGTTCCTCGCTCCCCCTGCAGGAACCCGTAAGTCGAGCCGCCCATTTACCGCATCCACGCCCGCTGTACCCCGCCTCGCCGCCCGCCCAAGTATTCATAGCCATCCGCGGGCAGTAAGGCAGGAAAGCTCCCCCTTATGCCACGCGGAAGCACAGGGAGGGGCCGGGAAACTAGGAAAAATAAGGGAAAATTCCGAGACGTTCGTGGTATTCGGGGGGAAAAAATGATGGAGGTAGGCGGCGGCAGCGTGGAGCACAGGACCCGGCAGAGTGGACAATGAAATCCGCGCAGATCTCACGGGAACAATGGCCTGCTCCTCCAGTTTATGGCGCAATTTGTGGTCCGATGGTCAATATGTTTCTAGAACCGCATAATGAAATTTGTTTGCCGGAGGTGCCTGTAAACGTGCTGCCCTAGGGATGTGTAGGGAGCGTAGAGGGGTGTAGAGGCTGTGTAGGGATGTGTAGGGCTGTGTAAACGCTTATTGGAGTATTGGGGAGTGTGTAGGGGGTCTATAAAGGGAGTGAGGATGTGTAGAAGAGTAGTGTAGATCTGTACAGGCGTGTTGGGGATATGTAGACCGCTCGAGGAGTGTAGGGATGTGTAGGCTGGTATTAGTAAGTGTAGAGGGAAGAAGGGATGCGTAGAAGGTAGCGTAGAAGTTCATAGGTGTAGAGGGGAGTAGTTGGGGGATGTAGAAGGGCAGGGTGGAGAGTATCAAGGATGTAAGATTAATTATATAAGGCGTTTTGCGTTTTCTTGTCATTTTTCCTTTTACTTTGTCAGTCGTCTCTCTCTCTCTCTCTCTCTCTCTCTCTCTCTCTCTCTCTCTCTCTCTCTCTCTCTCTCTCTCTCTCTCTCTCTCTCTCTCTCTTTCTCTTTCTCTTCCCCTCTTTTCTTCCTTCCCTCTTCCCCTCTTCGACTTCTTTTCCTTCCCTCATATCCACCGCCCAGTCTCCAAGCAGCTTGGTTAGAACATTGAGAAAAAGGGGAAGAAGAGGGGAGGAAGAGGGGAGAGAGAGAGAGGGGAGGGAGAGGGGAAAAGTACCTCTTACTTGTGGTACATTTTTGTGTTGTGGCTAATCAGGAACAGGGAAGAAATGGAAGGGGAGAGAGGAAGAGGGAGAGATGGGAGAGAAAGGAGGCTCTAGTGAAAGGGGAGAAGAAAAGGGGAGTGGAGGAATGAATGTAAATAATGGAAAGGAGATAAGGAAGGGGAGAGAGAAGGAGAGATGGATATAGATGGAGGTATGGAACAGGAGAGAAAACAAAGGAAGGAAGAGAATAGAGAGACAAAATCGAATGGTAGAACAGCAAAGTAGAAGGAAAAGTAAACGAAAGTGGAAGAGAGAAAGACAAATAGATAGAAGAAGAGGAGAAAAAGAAAAACGATAGAAAAAAGTAAGAAAAGAGAAATGAGAGAAATAGAATAGCAGAGAGAGAGAGAGAGAGAGAGAGCTGGCGAGGATCGAAGCATATGAAAAGGAGAAAAAATAATGAATAAACGTAGAAAACAGAAAAATAACGTAAAAATTAAGAAGAAAAACAAATAAACGAAAGAAGAAATAGAAGAAAGATTAGGGAAAGCAAGAAAGACAAAAAAAGTAATAAATAAGGATGGAAAGAAGGAAAACAGGTAAAGATGAAATAACAGACAGAGAGAATTAAGAAAGAAGCCGATAAATGAAGGAATAGAGGAAATATATAAGAAGATAAGAAGGAAGAGTAAGAAGTGGAGAATTAGACGACGAAGAGTGGATGATAAGAAATGGGAATAACGAAGGATTAGGAAAAAGGAGATAATAAATAAAAATAAATGGGAACAAGAGAGAAAATGAATTGAAATGAAGGAAGATTCGATAAAGAGAAGAGAAACAGAAGGATAGGAATAAAAAAAAATAGACAAAGAAAAGCCAGAGTAAGGAAGAGAATGAAGGAAATAAGAGGGAAGGTGATGATGGTGGTTAACAAGCAGGAAAAGAAAGAGGAGGGATAAAATAAGAGACATAAAGAAATATAAATGAAGGAAGGAGCGACTAATAGAAAGAAAAGAAGGAAGAGAAGAAGGAGGTAGAAAAGTAAGAGAGAAAAACCGATAAATAGGAATGAAAGAAGATGTAACTAATAGAAAAAGAAAGAGAAGGAAGAGAGAAAGAGAAGTAAAAACAGAGTAGAAAAAGAAGGAAATAGAAGGAAAGAAACAAAGAAAAATCTGTTATAAAGACGAGTAGAGGAAGAGAGAGAGAGAGAGAGAGAGAGAGAGAGAGAGAGAGAGAGAGAGAGAGAGAGAGAGAGAGAGAGAGAGAGAGAGAGAGAGAGCAGTGAATCTTTGTGCGCTGCTTCTCTCTGCACTTCTTTACATTATTGTCTCTGCGTGGCGCGACTCGGGATGAGAGAGAGAGAGAGAGAGAGAGAGAGAGAGAGAGAGAGAGAGAGAGAGAGAGAGAGAGAGAGAGAGAGAGAGAGGCAATGAAGGGAAGGCGGGAGGGTGAGAGGAGAGGCATATGGGAGGAAAGGGAGAAGGGAGAGAAGGGAGGGAGGGAGAAAAAGAGGGATTGTTGGTTTGATGTCTTTGTGATGGGAGGAAGAGGAGGAAGGGGAGATGGAGGGAAGGGGAAAATGGTTTAGTTGTTGTTGTTTCTCTTTGTTTTCTCTATATTTTCTCTTTCTCTCTTTTTTATCTCTTGGGTTTTGAAGTGATTTCTTTTCATTTCTTCTTCTTTCCTCTTGTTTTTTTCTGATTTTTTTTTTCCGTTTCCTCTTTTTTTATTGGAATTTTATGGTAAGAATGTTATTACCTATCTCTTTTTCCTCTTGTGGGATTTTGGCAATTATTTTTTTTCCTGTTTATCTTCTTTTTTTTCTTTTTCTTATTTCCATGAGGCTGTAGCGTTTTTTTTTTTTTTCCTTCATATTTCCTCTTCTTGTTCATCTTTAATGGCAGAAATATTTTTACTAACCTCTTCTTCCTCTTGTGTTATTTTTCTCATTTTTTTCCTCATTTATCTTCTTTTTTCTCTCATTTTTCTTGTTTCTTTTTTTACGTTTGCGTGTTTACTCTCTTTTCCTTTCATTCTTCTTGTTCTTCCTTATTGAAATTCAGAGATCGAGGTGAAATACGGAAAAATACGAGAAATATTGACTTCGCTAATCAAATTATATCCTTTTTGTGTTTTAAATTCACATCATTTATATATTTTTTTTATTTATTTATTTATTTTCCTTATTACTTTATTGCTGGAAACACTTGATTCTTTGTGTTCTTATTTGTGGCGACTTGTCCTGAGAGAGAGAGAGAGAGAGAGAGAGAGAGAGAGAGAGAGAGAGAGAGAGAGAGAGAGAGGTAATTCAAAACTGTACTGTTGTTTTTTGTAAGACGAAATTCTCTTTGGATCGAGTTTTCTTTTGTTTTTTTCTTTATTTTTTTATTTATTCTTTTTTTTTTTTTTAGTTTACATTTTTCCTCTGTTCCTTTTCCTCTTTTCTTCCTTTCCTTTTTTTTTTTGTGTCTGTTTGTATCTTCCTTTCTTTCTTATTTTTTTTATTTTTATCTCTTCGTTCCTTTTCTTTTAATCTATCTTCCTTCCCTCCTTTCTTCCTTTATTTATATTTTCCTTTATTTGACGTAAGCAATACAAGAAAGAAAACAGACACTACACACCTGAGACACCTGAAGAGAGGAACATAAAGAAGAAAAACACTTTTACACACCTGAAACACACCTGAACAAACACGTACAAGAAACAAGAAAGAAAAAAAATACATACCCAAACCCCGTATAAGCAAGAAAACACTTCATTACACACCTGCAAAGAAGCAATCACGAAAAACACAACTGAAATAAAAAAAAACACCCAGATTACACACTTTTCACTTTACACCTGACTAAAAAAAAAAAAATCAAAAATCAACAAAACACACAACAGGGAGATTACCATATGGGCGAGAGCAAATCCGCGCCTCTACACATCTGAAACACACCTGGGCGCACCTTCCCTCCCTCCCTC
The DNA here is from genome assembly GCF_035594125.1 of Scylla paramamosain. NCBI lineage: Eukaryota > Metazoa > Arthropoda > Malacostraca > Decapoda > Portunidae > Scylla > Scylla paramamosain. Next base: position 2,226,331 of record NC_087189.1, read on the forward strand.
CCTTCTGTAGCTATGCCTAATGAGCCTGGGAAGCGATAAAGGTACCGATAATCAAACTGGCACATGAGACTCAATATTGCATTGTCGCCACTTTCTACGCCAATTCCGTTATAGACTCGTTGTGGGAATAATGCAAATGAAGATATATTGATTGTGATAGAGAGAGAGAGAGAGAAAAAGAGAGAGGAAGGGAGAGAGGGAGAGGAGTGAGAGTGCGAGAAAGAGGGTGTAGTGACAGATTGGTGAGTCAGCTTCGTTTTGTTGTATAATTTACGAGATCTGTTGTTCATTTTTGGTGAGTGTTATATTCTCTCTCTCTCTCTCTCTCTCTCTCTCTCTCTCTCTCTCTCTCTCTCTCTCTCTCTCTCTCTCTCTCTCTCTCTCTCTCTCTCTCTCTCTCTCTCTCTCTCTCTCGTGATTTACCTGTGGGGTCTAAAAATGAGTTTGGTATGTACGACCGAGGAATGTTTGAATGTTTACCGGGAAGTGGTGATCGTGAGAGAGAGAGAGAGAGAGAGAGAGAGAGAGAGAGAGAGAGAGAGAGAGAGAGAGAATGCAGAGTGAAAAAAATGGAAATGAAGGATGATTTTGTTAAGGGAAAGAACGAGAAGAATGAGAAAGAGAGAGAGAGAGAGAGAGAGAGAGAGAGAGAGAGAGAGAGAGAGAGAGAGAGAGAGAGAGAGAGAGAGAGACAGACAGACAGACAGACACTTCCTCTCATCTTCCTCATTACCTCACCACAAACTTACGGAAACATACCTCACATTATTAAAGACTCGCATCACATCCAAAGTTCACCTGTGCTCACCTGAGTGTTGCCTCCTTACCTGCGCAAAAAAAATAACCAGTTTTGAAGATGTTAATTAACGTAGAGGTTTATGGACTTACCTGTTTTATTGGGAGGGGAGAGTGACCGCTGGGAGAGTGGAGAGGGTAGAGGGAGATAAGATTAAGGGGGAGTAGATGGGAGATGAGACAGCCACTCTCTCCCTCTCTCTCACTCCCTCTCCCTCTCACTCTCCCTCCCTCTCCCTCTCTCCCCCAAAGTGTGCCCGGAAGACCGTTATGATAACACTGGCCTCTTCCTCTCCCTCTCCCTCTCCCTCTTTCTCTCTCCCTTACCTCTCACTTCCTCCCCAGGTAGTCTCTCCACTCCCCCCTTCCTCTCTC